>NC_042621.1:127739922-128006776 GCF_901001135.1 Rhinatrema bivittatum | reverse complement strand
GGCAGGATTATTTCTTTTGAGTGCACCCAGACTATGCCAACTCAGCGTGTTTTGTGTCTCTTGTAAAGGGCTGATTGGGAACACTCCCTAGGAGAATCTGTGGGGCCAGGACAGAATAGGCAAAGGTCTAGGGTCTGAAACTGTAGACTTTAATAAAGCCACTGACAGCAAATAAGAGGCTGACATGTGAGTCACATTACTGACAACAAGGGCTGTGTTTCAGCTGCACCCTGCTTGGGTCCCATACAGTAACTGAAAGGACAGAACAAACAGCAGCCTTTAATAAATACAACATTTGTACAAAGGCAGGCGAAACGACCAACTTTGTGTGGCTTCGGTTGCAGCTGAGCCATTCTCCCCAACCATCGCTTCCCCCACCCCTTGCAACCTGTAACCTTAGTCTCTTCCAGAGTAATAATCCAAGTTCAGACTGCAAATTATCTTCAAGTCAGGGTGAGATGAGGGGAGGAATAGACAAATTTCAAACTATCCCTAAGCATTCTGGGAACTATAGTCCTTTTTTAACTGCTTAGATCTGCATTCTGTTTGTATAGGCGGTATAGACAAAGCTTTTAATAAATAAATAAATAAATATCTGTAGTTGAGGCTTCAATTCCAAAATGCTGGTGTGCCAGTTACTTTCCAAGGCATCGGGATCACTTAGAGCCAGCCCTAGATTTTTACTTCCATTTGTAAGAACTCCCGCAGCTGTAGTCTTGCTTGTGTCAATATAAATAAAGAACTCCAAAACAATACAAAATGCTTAGACGGTGCTGACTCAAAGTGGCCTTGACGATGTGGTGTTGGCTGGCAAGCATAGCCGTTCTTCTCTTTTTGCAGCCAACAGAGCAATATGAGACATGCTATATCAGTTCAACTACCTGGTCAGATTAGCCTGAGATGGAAAGAGAGAGAGAGAAAAAGGTAGGCAGACTCTCTTCTCCCTCCTTCCCAAGAGTTTTCTGGGGAGAGATGTCACAAATGTGGTTGGGCAAAACTAATCACTGAGTTGGATTTGTAAATATATCAAAAGCATAAAATTCTACATGAATCTCTCTGCCTCTTCTTTTTTGCTTGAGTCCATTTGTAAAAGTAAAGAAGACAGGAAAACATACTGTATTTCCATTTTTGAATACATTCCCATTTATCTTATTTCTTGGGTATTATGGCACCTATTATTCTTTAGCAGCAACCTTATTCTTTACTGCCACTGCTTTTATTAATTTTGTCTCTATCTGTTTTCTTTTCTTTTTTCTTTTTCTAGTTAATTTTTGCTCCTGAAAGGTGCCAGTTTGACAGCGGTGGAAACCGAAGACCCTCCATTTATCCACAGAAGCACATACAGAGCACACAGAGGCACTGTAGCTCCCTTGCCAACTTGGCCCTGTCACTGAAAGGTCAAACACAAGGCCCGCAGAAATGCATACCTCCTACAGGTACACGCTGCCCCCACCATGGAACAGGCGCGACAGACAGCAGCAGTGGAAGCTTTAGGGGCGTGCATCTGTGGCGACTGCACAAGGCACTATGATCGAAGGGGCACTGCAGCTCAAAGAGAGGCCCGGTAGGGCTGCAGCGGACTCATCCCACCACAGCCCCGAAGAGAGGCCAGTTAGAAGCCATGGTGGATCCCTTCCTGCTCTGGCTGGAAGAGAAGGGGAGGCCTTGAGAATGTGTTTGCATGTGTGTGTGTGTGTGTGTGTGAGCCTGTGTGTGTGTGTGTGAGCGTGTGTGTGTGAGCCTGTGTGTGTGAGCCTGTGTGTGTATGAGAGAGTCTATCCGGCTAATTATATCCAGCTAAACGTGTCCAACTAACTTGTGGGGTGTATTCATGGTGCGATCGTGCTGCTGGATATACCCAGCTAACTTAAAGTTAGGTAGTAATGTCTAACCGGCTAGCTTCAGGACAGCTCTATGGCCCTACAAGAGTTAGCCACATAGGTTAAGCTGCTAACTCCAAATATCGTAATTAGCCACTTAACTTACGCGACTAACTCCGCTCTTCCTCAGAACACCTCTTGCCCACCCACGGAACACCCCCTTCTTATCTGGTTAACGAGTTACCCAGCTAGAATGTAGCTAGATAAGGGCTGAATATAGCCAGATAAACCATTTAGACGGATAACTATTACTTTATACGTCTAAATGGCTTTTGAATATGGACTTCAACAATAAAAATAAAAAAAAATATAAATTTGCATTGGAGATTTTTTTTGGCTGAGTTCTGCTGGTGATGTGTGATCCAGAGATACATGACTGATTGATAGAAAATGAAAAAAAAATGTCTCTTTATTCTGCAGATGAAGCTTTTCTATATCTAGAGAATGTGTATTCCTATATTTCTAAGGCCAGCACTGGAGTGGTGGGGAATGGGGAGAGCGCTGAGGTCAGGGGAAGAGAGAAAGTGTGCCCGCTGCTGCTAATCCATGTCTGTCTTGGGTGGGGGGAGGATGTCCTTCTTACCCAGTCTGACTTCCTTACTCTTTGCTCCTGAGGAGCAGGGATCAGTGGTGGTGGGGGCTTTAATCGTCGATCTTCACCCAGGGCTCTATTTTCCCTAGAATTGGCCCAGAGTACTTGCCTTATTGGCGGTGCTGGTGGGAGCAGGGTTGGGGTGGGGGGGGCGCTAATTTCAATTTTTGTACAGGGCGCCCGCTAGCCCAGAGCCGGCCCTGCTGCCCGGCCGCAGAACAGGTGCAGCATGAGCTGCAGCAGTGCCAGCTTCCCTCACAGGCTGCTCATCCAATGTGCCTTGCCCCTGCTCCTAAGGGCTCCACTTCCCAGGGTAAGTCAGTCTCGCAATTCTTGTGTTCTCTGCTGAGAGTGCCAGCAATGATGCCAATCAGTGATTGTAGTTTTGTTTTTTTAATTCTTTATTTATTCAGCTTTTTTAATTTCACAAAACAAACCAACGTTTGTAGCAGAAATATCAGGTAGATTACACGAAATCATTAACTATTTATCAAAGGAAATTCCATATATAAACACACAGAAAAAAAGAAAAGAAAATATATAGGTTCTCATATCAAATTCCACATAATTTATTTAGCTAATTACCTTTCTTTTACTGCCAATGATTCTATTTTGTGGGGGCTAGAACATAGGAGATAATAAAGTAAAAACTCATCTACCAAGAAGAAAAAAGATGGACGTGCATGGTATACTCAGTTTAATCTAACATGATAGCACAGGGATAGATGTGCTGGGTTTCTTTGAATCTATAAACACTTTTAATTGGTCCGGAGTAAAAAACATTCATCTCTCCTTTTTACAATACACTTACACGGAAAGCGTAACAAGAAAGAAAAACCCCAAAGCAACTACTTCCTGACAAAATGCTAAGAAATTCTTTCGTCTAACTTGAGTCACTAACGCCAAATCAGGAAACATTTTTATTACAATGTCTAGAAAGTTTACTGGGTATTTCCTAAAATGCACTTTCATAATTTTACTAATATCGTATACTGAAATTAGAGAAACCAACAGCGTACCCCTATCCAAGACTTCCAAATCCAAATTTTCCAGAAAATCTGTCAAATCATTTGAATTTGCATGTTGGTTTGTCTATTTAAATTTCTAGGCAGAAAATAGCAGGTATTAATAGCTGGCATATCATTATTAGAAAAACCCCAGTCCTTCTTGAAGAATCTTTTTAAAGTAATGAAGGGAATTTTCTCCTAAGATTCTTGGGAAAATCAAGAATCTTAAATTCATATTTTTGGCGTTATTTTCAAGATGTTCCAATCTCCTTGCCAGCATTTCTCTATCTTTTGCCACAACAGCTTTAAACTCTTGCGTTTTCTTATCCCTTTTTTCTAATTCAGAGACTGTCCAACACATTTTCCACTTTTCTCTGGGTTTCACCCAGATCCTGTTGTTTCTTAAAAGTAGCTTGATCAATTTTCTGATTTAAAGTTCTCATCTCTATTGCAAACCCAGCCATCAAGTCCCACAGGCTGTCTAGGGTCACGACAGATGTTTGGGTAAGGGGGGCCCTCGATCTCTCCGCTCACGGCCCCTCCGTCTGTACCTGCAGCAGCCTGGGTTCTGGATTCAGTCTCTCTCTCTCCCACAGGACAGTTCGTGTTGGTGATTCCATCTCCATTTTCCACCAGAGTCACTGCGGAATTCTCGGGTTGTAATGCCTCCGGAGGTTTCGCCTCTTGCAGCGTCTCGCCTGATGTTGCACCTTCTGCTCCGCGTCCGGAATCGGAAGTGACCTCCTTCTCGGTCCCTCACTGAAGCTTCCCCTGCCCTCTCTCTGCGCTGGTGGCCTCCTCAGTTCGGGGCTCAGCAAAACCTCCTCTGCCAGCACAAGTGATTTTCCTACTCCACTTTGCACATCAGGATCCTCGGTTGCCGGTATATTCCCAGGTACGGACATGAATTTGGTAATTTCCAACTGTATTGGTGAGGGCAGAGTTTCAGAGGGATATACCCTCACCTTGTCCTTCCTTTTCGCAGGCATAACCCTTAATTTCCAGAGAAATTTTGGAAATCCAAACAGAGATCTTACAAACGTCCTGCTTATGCCGCCATCTTGGAAACTCCATGATTGTAGTTTTAAAGGTGTGGACACTTGTCCACTGGAATCTGTACTGAGAGCTACTCACTCACTTTCTACAGGTCCTTACTAAGTCCCCACCAACCTGAGATGGATTTGCCCACTCTGTATAGTGGTTCTTGGCCTTCTCTTCAATTGATGCACACACACATGAGAATGGAGTCAAGGGTTACCGTGTAAGCAGCTGACTCTCTCGTCGGTCACGTCTTACCAGAATCACTACACTCCAATTTCAGGACGGCACTCATGGCTTCAAAAGGAAAGGAAAGTACAGAAAGGCTCCTGGAAGTTTATTTCATATTTCCTGAAGGTTTGAATAAAGAGCAGAGCAGTTAGTAGGTTCTTTAAGGCTGCTTGTTCTTTGCTGTATTGCTACCTAGTTTTTGCCTTGCTCTTGTCTCTTCTCTCTTGCTTTTTGCCTGATATATTTGTTTCTTACAATTTTGCACCATTTTAAAATTAAATGGGAACAGATATGGGACTGTTTAGAGGACCTGAGATTCCCCGTAACCTGACCACAAACCAAATAATTAAATAAATATTTAGAAATCTCTAAAAAGAACATACAGATAAATAAACAAAGAGAAAAATCCCCAAGTCCACCAGGCTACAATACATTTGGGACATTGCTTTATTTTCCTAAGGTCCAAAACTCTTTAGTGTTCTTCAATTCTTTGAGAACACAGATCAATTACAATTCTCCGTAGCACACAGGTGTGCCTAGCAATGTTTTGTAGATAGAGTGTGATTTCTAAACACATTTTGTCACTGACCTGCAGTGCCTCCAACCGAGCAGCAGAGACATTCAATTAAAATACAAAAGCAACGTGCAGAGGTAACACAGGCCATTAAAAAAAAGAAGAATTTCTCATTTCAGTTGAAACCTTGAGGATAATTCCATAGTGCTCTCTGCAGCGGTCACATAATTCCTGTGGCATATTACCTCAGTTATCATCTTCTCATTAGTTGCTGATGTCTCTGTTAGTGGGAGATCAGAGTGCACCAAACTTGAGCACAAGAACTACTATTCATCAAGTTATATATGTGTGTATATATATAATATATTTAATTGCTGACTAGCAAAGTCAGGCTAAGACAAATGCCTTGTTTTTAAAGGTACAGGGAGATAAAGTGGCTTGCCCAAGGTCACATGGTGAGTCAGTGGCAGAGGGGCTAATTTGTCTTATCTGCCTGCCATGACTAGATTGCAAGCTCCACAGAGCAGAGATTGTCTCTTACGTATTTCTGTGCAGCGCTGCGTACATTGAGTAGCACTAAAAAAACTATTCTTATTAGTAGTAGTAATAGAAGTAGTAAAAGAGAGAAGCCTTCAGTCTTCTCCTGAATTCAAGTCCATTCCTCATCCCCATAAGTTAAGTTAGTGGTATTCACTTCCGGTCCTCAAGGGCTACAAATGGGTCGGGTTTTCAGGATACCTTCATGAGATAGATTTGCATACAATAGAAGCAGTATGCATACAAATCAACATTCAATATGGATATCCTGAAAACCCAACCCATTTGTGGCCTGTGAGGACTGGAAGTGAACGCCACCGCTGAGAAACAGTGGGATACGCTCCTTCCCTCACTTTACCTGAGTGCAAGGGCAGCTCTGTCGCTGCATGTTACCTCTAATAGTTCAGTCTGCTCCCCTTTCCAAGATATATCCTGTGTCACCACACAGCAAACCCCCCTCCTACCCTCCCAGCTATGGACTTGTCTATAAATTCTATTAAAAAAAAAAATTGCCACTAATCCAAAGTGCAGTGAAGATTTGTGATATGCCTGGAATTTGAAAGTAATAATAAAATACTTTTTTTTTTTTTTACTTCTCTCTTTTCTCTGTGGAAGGTTTTATACAGTTCGGGAATCAAAAAAATTTGTAATACTAGGCTATGCACCCCAGAGGTGGCTGTATGATTGTTTCTGAAATATTGTATAGGATGAAAAACTGTAAAAATTTCAATTGTGTTATTATTTAGAGTAACCTTGTGAAATAGATACTTGACTTCCATACGGGCAGCTGCTCTCTGATGTTTGACTCCCTGGGTTTTGTGCGGTTCTTAGAACCACTGGCATGTCCTTGGATTTACAGCTTAGTGACTCCGGACCAGACATTAACATTTCTGATCATGCCTCTGCCCAAACAACACTTTCTCTCTTTCTTTAATATAGCATTTCCATGCATATGTATCAAAAAAAACAGTGAGCAATGACATATAAGGAAAAATGTTCAGCGATAGGCTGTTGTGCCTCAGACTGAGATTTTAGGCACACACACACCCACACTCACACACACACACACACACACACAAAATGACAGTTTGAACCAATATTTTTTGTCTAAAATGTTTAGGGCTTGATTTCACCCTTGGAGTTTTCTGGTTTCTGGAAGGAAAATATCTGGCAATATTTGACTTTTTCTGAACAGGGACATTTGAGATAATCAAAAACATATTTGTCAGGGTCTGGTAAAAGAAACTGAAGAGGGGGAGGCAGCACAGATCCTCCATTAATATGGACCTGTCCTCAAAGTATTATTCAGCTGCACAAATGTGTGACGCTTAGTTGCTTTCTGGAGCCATATATATATATATATGTAAACCCTCTTTCACAGTAGAAGGTAAGGGGACCGCCTTCAGAGGATGCAGAGTAGGGGAAGCTGGCTGCAACTCTGGATCCAGATTCTCCAGTAGGGGAGAGTGACAAGCTGCAAGACCAAGGCAAAAACTAGGCCCAGGGTCTCTCAGTAAACAAGTCCACTGGATGGGCGTTGTTCCAAAGCAAAACTGTGCTTTGCAGCTAGGTAGAGGGTGCATCAAGCTAGTTAGAGAGTACATTGTACAAATCAACTCCTCTTTTACCTTTCATCACTCAAAATAACAGAAAACCTTCACTGATGGCAACTTTGCTGTTCGTACCTCTGACTATGTATGTAAAACTGACCCCCCCCCCCCCCAAACCTACCCCCCCCCTCAAACCTCACCCCGAGTTAATAGAGTGACAGAGTAGTCCCCTAGAGGTTCTTTCTCTTTCTTCATATCTCTCTCTCTCATCCTTTGCAGGCACAACACACAGCAAAAAGGCATCATTAAAGCCCTAACATGAAATGATAAATGTCCCTGTAAGTTTAGCATCTATTTTCTGCAAAACTTAAGAGCCTAAGCTTTCAGCTGGAAAATTCATATAAATTTAGGTACTGAATTTAGGTCTGCTGTTCTTTAGCCTAGATTTAGGACCCTAAATTAGGTTACTAGTGTTGAAAATCAGTGCTACTTCCCTAACTTTGTTTCCCTGCCCTAACTCCATCCCTGTTGCCACCCACATTTTAGGCTCCTAAAATTAGATCCTAATGAAACTAGGAGCCTAAATTTAGGAACTCAGCCCTAGTAAATATTCAAAAGGGCAAATTTAGGAGCCTGACTGCAAAGGTTAGGAGCCTAAAACCTTTGAAAATAGGCCTCCATATGACCTGGAGCACATATACCTCTACTGGCAGAATTGAGCCAAAAATTCTCCAAAACAAATTTCAAATTTTTTCCTAATTAACCACATCATCGACTAGGGCTGAGCAAACTGAGCTGCACTCCTCCTCTCATCCATGCAAGTGGTTGGGCCCTCTCCTCCCACTCAAGTCTGGTTGCATCTCTCATAGATACATATATATCCTGGATTCCTGTCCTGAAGTTAAAGTTTCTTGCCAACCAATCAACTCTTGAATCAGTTGCCAAGCGATGAGGCAATTACACTGCCAGCCAGTGGCTCTGACACAGATATACACTCTCTCTCTGACACACACACAGACACACACACACACACACACACACACACACACACACACACATTGAGTCACACTGACAGATTTTAGAATAGATTCTATAGGAGAGTTAGTGGTACATACATACAGATGTGTATTAGAAAACATGATAGACAATTACCAAATGAAACTTATCTATAATAATTACTGACATCAATAAAACTACATATTTAAAAAATATCTGATATCATTCGATGTATGAAATTAAATTAGGGTGGAAAAATCTCAGGTGCCCGGTTGCCCAAGTCAGCACCCAGTTTCCCCTTAAAACTTCCAACTGTATTGGGTAACATTAGACTGATTAGAAGGAACCTCCAGATTTACCTTGATAAGCTGACTGTACATATTACATCTTATGGACTCCAGAAGGAGGCTCTTTTTGGTACAATTCAAGTACTGAGGCGAGCATTAGCAGTAAATTTGAATGACTGAGTTTGTATCCGAGGCTTACGAGTGAGGTTCATTCTTGTCATAGTGTGAGCAAAATAAACCCATTTTGGAGACACCATCTCTCACCATGCAAAAATATATTCAAATTCTGGTGTCACATCAGTAAGGCAACACAAACCACTACCAGGAATTCTCTGACAAAACACAAAACCCTGCAAAAAAGACACTCAAAACCTATGTAGCAAACTTGCCATAGCAGCACTAACTTCCAGAATTCAAACAACAATCCTCCCGCTATGAAAAATGTTATAACAGGCAATAGAACAGTGGTTCCCAACCCTGTCCTGGGGGACCCACCCCCCCACCCCGGCCAGTCGTGTTTTCAGGATATCCACAATGAATATGCATGCACTGCCTCCATAACATGCACATTTTCTCTCATGCATATTCATTGTGGATATCCTGAAAACCTGACTGGCTGGGGGATCCTGTTAATCTGATTTTATCCCCAGGACAGGGTTGGGAACCACTGCAATAGAACATCAATACAGTCCTTGGGACCAAACCAGTCAGGGGACCAAACCAGTCCTCGGGACTCCACAGCCAGTCAGGGTTTCAGGATATCCATAATTTATATGCATGAGATAAATTTGCATATACAGAGTCTCTATGGTATGCAAATTTATCTCATATATATTCATTGTGGACATCCTGAAAACCTGACTGGCTGAGGGGTACCCAGGACAGGTTTGGGAAGACCTGTCCTATTGGAAAACAGAACCAGCTAGATCAGTGTTTCCCAACCCTCTTTTGAAGGCACACCTATCCAGTCAGATTTTCAGGATTGCCACAGTGAAGATGTTGAGACAGATTTGTATACCCTGGCTCTCCAATCTACCTCACGCATATTCATTATATATATGTCCTAAAACCTCGACTTTTTGGAGGGGCTCAAGATGGCCGCTGGGTGAGACATGCCGACTGAGACCTCCTGACCGGCATATTTTATTGTTTGATTTCTTGTTCTAATGCCACATACGAAGAGAAAGGCTAGATTGAGGGGGGCTGTATTAAGCTCCTTTCCTTTGGAAACCACTCAACCGAGGATCGGGAGATTCTTCACGGCGACCGACTAATACACCGGGAGATGTGGTCGCATTGGGGACGGATGTAGAGCGAACACCGTCCCCTTTGACCCTGGATATCTTGTTGAGCCCCAGTGCGCCAAGCAGGCCTGCTCCATCAGGCCATGAGACGGGTGGAGATCAGGCAGATACAGTGGTTCTCCCGGGGATTTGTCGGGGAGAAATGGCTGTCGAACTTCTGAGTGAAGCCCTCCAAGAGACCCGAGGGATAGGAGGAGCTGAGGAGGTACTCCCCCGTGAGTATGGAAGTGCCGGGGGTTATGGCCACCACGACTCGATGGGAACATCAATAGATCCGCCATTGTCTGCAAGTATGGGAAATGGAGCAGGCATAACTTTGGGACTACGAGGTACAAATTCCAGGAGCTTTAGACTCTGTGATTAATACTCAGTCTCCTCCCGAAATGTCTCTTGCTACAATTTGGTCTGCTTTAAAATCTCTGGAAGCTTCAATTCTTTCTTTATCAAAAATTACCTTGGAAACTAAAAATCAAGTGGTAATGAATGCAAATTTGATTTCCTCTCCAACTAACAAAGTTGACGTTTTAGAGCAGTGTCTGACTGCATATGAAAAGATTCAGCATAAATTGGTGCAAGCTGAGTTAATAAATAATAGAAAGTTGGAAAATATAGAGAACATTCTAAGATCCTATAATCTAAGAATTCTAAATTTTCTTGTGATTAAGATGGTATCTCCATTGGAACTCTTTAAAATATATATTTCTCAGGTTTTAAAGCTTCCGGATACAGCTATGCCAGTGATCACCAAGGCATACTATTTGCCACAAGTTTCAGATACTAGCGAGGAAGCTGAGGGACATTCATCAACACTGGATATTTCTGGGATTTTAGAGGTATCTCAAGAAACTACAATTGCTAGAAGAAGACCCCTTCTAATTTTGTTAGCTTTTCTTATGGACCGGAACAATATCTTTAGACATTTTTCCATAATCAACAGGCCTTATTTTATGGCCAAAAGATCTAAAATCACCCAGTCTAGAAGAAAACACTTCCTAGCTATGCGTCCAGAAGTTTGGCAAAAAGGGGCATTTTTTGTCCTTAGGTATCCATGTAAATGTTGTATTAGGTATCATAATGAGAATTATATTTTCTTTGATCCGTCTCAATTAAGAGTTTTTCTGGATACACAGTCCTAATTAATCCCCTGTAGGCTTGGCATTAAGGATATGTTGAGAATCTCACTCAGCTACCATTATTGTATTAGTAATTTTTCCTAGTATTATGCTCATAATTCAGAGTCCCTCTGTTTTTCTTTTATTTTTTTTTCAGTGCTTTATCAATATATTGGATATTAAGTATTTACTTTTTTGAAATTTCAGAATTGCACTGTTATTTCTCAACAAGATTTTCTTCTGTATATTAAAATGCTGATAAATAAAAAATTAAAACAAAAACCAAAAACCTCGACTGGTTAGGTTGAGAAATACTGAGCTAGATTGCCATAGATTTCTACACAGAAAATACATGCTAGCAGAATCCCTCACCTCAGTCACATATGTATAACACAGAGAGAGCCTCACCAAATGCAGAATAAGGGACCATGAACTAGAAATAAGCAGACAAAAACTGAAATGGAAACCGCAAGAAGCCAGACTCTGCATGCAGGGCAACACAGAAGAAACAGAAACATTTTATTCCTGAAGGAATACAGTACAAAGCAGAATTTGCACAGAATTCGTCCCCTCCTGTACATAATTCTAAAATTCTGCACAGAATTTGGCATTGTGTGCAGGCACAAGTGAACCCAACATGGCATCATTAATCTGAGCAGGCTGGAAGGAACTGTTAGCGCATCGCCTTGCATCTTGACTAATAACCTTTTGCATTTAAAAGTAATTTAATCATAGCAGTTTGTATTGCACAATTTTAATGAAGAGTGCAGAATTTTAAAATACTGTGCATATAATTTCACATGTTTTGCAGAAAATTCTCCCAGGAGTTTACATATTCCAATTTCTAAAATAAAATGATTTCTTCTGTTTCTGTTGTCAGAACATTTACCCCCTCCCCTAAATCCCTGCTCTACTGAGTCTTCAGGCAATCCCTGAGCTCCTGCTCACCATTCCATCCAGTCTGAGTCCTTGCTTTCCCCCTTCCCCAACAGCACCTCTCTCCCCCCACTCAACAGCACCCTGTCCCAGCTTCCCACTCTGCACACCAGTCCTCCCTCCCTCCCCAAACCCAATCCCAGAGTCCCTGTTCTCTCCTCCCCAGGCATCCTTCTCACCCTGTCTCTCTCTCTCTCCTGATCTCCCCCTCAGTCCTCCACCAATCTGAGTCTCTCCTGTCCTCTCTCCATCCAGGGCTGCCTGCTTTCTCTTGCCTGCTCTCCCCCTCCCCATTCCTGCTCACACCCATTCAAGCCTCAGTTCTTGCTTTCACACTCAATCTCCCAGTCCTCACCATAGGCATAGTTTGGGGGAGCTATATCACCGCCAAATTCTTCCATCCCCCCAATATGATCTCTCTACCCCTTGCCCTACCAAACTAAGCTAATTCTAAAATTCTGCACAGAATTTTAGAATTATGTACGGGAGGGGAATTCCCTACTCATTTTTCCCCACATTCTCCTCCTCACTTAGGGCTACTTTTTCTCCCCCTCTCCAATCCCTAAAAACATTAAAAGTTTTTTTCTTCCTGATGGGGGTACAGTTGCCTCTTAGATGCCCTTTTGGATGTCTGGTGGGGACCCCTGTGCCTCTGGAGTGTCCCTTGATGCCCCCCATGCACATGTGGTGGTGTCTGGGTAAACCTGCACTAGGAGGATGGAGGATTGTGATGTGAAGATGGAAGGGAAAAATGTGTGGATGGCATATGGCAGGGTGGGGAAAGGGCTGTAATAGCCCCTGCAGCAGCACAACATGAGGGAGGAAGAACTGTAGTGGCACAGGTAGGAGTCAGGGCAATGTAAGTAGGCCTGCCCTGGCTCTGAAGAAAGCCTCTTTTTTAAAAATTATTATTTTTTGCAGCTGCAGCGGAAATGTGAGAGGAGGCCCATAGTGTGAAGAAACAGGCAGAGGCAGCGTTCGGGAGGTAGCGGCGGTAGTGCTGCTGACTGCCTCCTGCCGCCGGAAAGCGTATTGGTCAGCAGGCAGAGCTGATGGAGGAGTAGAGGGGGTGCCTTGACTGGGCTCCCGCTGCTGAAGACTGCCGCCCTGCAGGATTTAAGACTGGTCAGCTGGGGAGAAAGGATCTGAAGTGCAGTGAGAGATTAAGCGCCAGTTCTCCCTGCTGCTTTTGCTGAATCGTGGGCCCTGCGATGATCTCATAGTGGCGTCATAGACCAGGAAATGGTGGACAGAGCTGCTGCGCAACCAATGCACTGCTACGAGGAATCAATTTAAAAAAGCAAATGGAGGCGTAAATTAATGGCAGGGAGCCTTGGGGAAGACCCAGGAAGCATCGGCCCACAGACATAGCAGCAGTCTGTGCAGCAGAGACAGGCAAGGTGCAGAGGCTCAGGGAGGCATATCGTGTGACCAGCCTGGGGGATGCCGAACCCTTAATAGGCCTCTCTGCTCCAGGCCTAGTCAGCCATACATGTATTTTAACTTTTTATATATTCAATTTTAATATACAATCTCAAGCATAAACTTGCCCAGCAATCAAGGCAATGCATTTAAGCAACAAAACATGAAAAAACAGAATAGAGGAGATAGGATAAAAAAGAGATAGAGCAGCTTTTAAACTAGAACAAGGGGGAAAGCCGACAGTCACTCAGCAGTGCATGGTTCGGAGGAATGTATCCTTGAAGGTTACTAATGAAACAGGAGAGTTAGGGCATCCCAACAGAGAGGTTCCAATAAAAGCAAAAGTAGTCCATGTGCCTAGATGTAAAAAATCACCTGAGCTAAAGATTTGCAAATGATCCCTATCAAGTGAAAAGCAGGTTGTTAATAAAAACAAAAAACACACTTTGAAATGTCTATATGCCAATGCCAGAAGTCTAAGAAGTAAGATGGGAGAGTTAGAGTGTAAAGAAACATAGAAATGATGGCAGAAGAAGACTAAACAGCCCATCCAGTCTGCCCAGCAAGCTTTCACACTTATTTTTCTCATACTTATCTGTTTCTCTGACCACTGAGTTCAGGGCCCTATTGGTAACCTTATGGTTCTAATTTCCTTCCACCCTCACCATTGATGTAGAGAGCAGTGTTGGATCTGCATCAAAGTGAAGAATTAAGTTTAACTGGTTTGGGGTAGTAACCACCACAATAAGCAAGCTACTCCCATGCTTATTTGTTTACCCAGCCTGTGCAATTCAGTCCTTGTTTGTTGTTGTCTGAATATAAATCCTCTTTTCTTCATCCCCCTGCTGTTAAAGCAGTGAGCTGCGCTGGATATGTATTCAAAGTGAAGTATCAGGCTTAATTGATTTGGGGTAGTAACCGCTGCAACAAGCAAGCTACTCTCACGCTTATTTGTTTAACCAGACTATGCAATTCAGTCCTTGTTGGTTGTTGTCTGAATGTAAATCCTCTTATCTTCATTACCCTTGCCGTTGAAGCAGAGAGCTACGCTGGATATGCATTGAAAGTGAAGTATCAGGCTTATTTGGTTTGGGGTAGTAACCGCCGCAACAAGCAAGCTACTCCCCCACTTATTTGTGAATGGCAAATCCTTTTTTCCACATTTCCTCTTGCTGTTAAAGCATAGAGCAATGTTGGAGTCACATTAACCGTGTGTATGTTTGTTAAAAAAGGGTATTAATCACCAGGTAGTATCTGTCATTCCCGCAAGCCACCCCCATGCCTCTTCACTTCATTCACATCCTCTAGACTTTATGGATCCGCAGTGTTTATCCCACGCCCCTTTGAAATCCTTCACAGTTTTAGTCTTCACCACTTCCTCCAGAAGGGTGTTCCAGGCATCCACCACCCTCTCCATGAGGAAATACTTCCTGACATTGGTTCTGAATCTTCCTCCCTGGAGTTTTAAATTGTGACCCCTGGTTCTGCTGATTTTTTTTCCAACAGAAAAGGTTTGTCGTTGACTTTGGATCATTAAAACCTTTCAGGTATCTGAAAGTCTGTATCATATCACCCCCTGTTCCTCCTTTCCTCCAGGGTATACATATTTAGATTCTTCAGTCTCTTCTTATAAGTCATTCGATGAAGACCATCCACCTTTTTGGTCACCCTTCTCTGGACTGCCTCCATCCTGTCTCTGTCCCTTCGGAGATACGGTCTTCAAAACTGAGCACAGTACTCCAGGTGAGGCCTCACCAGGGATCTGTACAAGGGGATAATCACTTCCCTTTTCTTACTCGATATTCCTCTCTCTATGCAGCTCAGCATTCTTCTGGCTTTAGCCATCGCCTTGTCACATTGTTTCGCCGACTTCAGATCATTAGACACTATCACCCCAAGGTCTCTCTCCTGCTCCGTGCACATCAGCCCATCACCCCCCCTCCCCCCCCCCCCCATTGAATATATTTCTTTCATTACTCAACAGTTGAGATGTTGAGTCCAGATAAAAATGGCACATATTCCAACTTGACAAGAAAACTTATTTAAGAATTATTTAAATGCCCCTGAAGAAGCACTGCTGTGCGAAACCTGGCCGTGTTGGGCGCTATAAAGTTTATTCTGAGTTTACTTTTGGAATATGATATTTGGACTATGGTTGACAATTTAATTTTAAAGAAATTTTGAAAAAATTCACAAAAATATAGTGCATTAAAGTGTGAAGGTGAATGGTTGAGAAGACCGGTTGGTTTTGGTTGAAACAACGACAGGCTTGCTGACACGTTCATTTAGGCTATAATTATATATTGATGTAGTGTTCCCATTGCGTTTGATTTGGATATTACCTCACTTGGGTAACTTTTTGACTCAAATTTGTTTTTAGATTTCAATTACCCCAATATTGACTGGGTAAATGTAACATCAGGACTTGCTAGAGACATAAAGTTCCTGGATGTAATACAAGATTGCTTCATGGAGCAATTGGTTCAGGAACCAATGAGAAAATGAGCTATTTTAGGTTTAATTCTTAGTGGAACACAGGATTTGGTGGTGGGGCCACTTGGCAATAGTGATCATAACATGATCAGATTTAAACTAATAACTGGAAGAGGGACGACAAGTAAATCTACAGCTCTAACATTACATTCCAAAAGGGAAACTTTGATAAAATGAGGAAAATAGAAAAAACTGAAAGGTGCAGCTGCAAAGGTTAAAAGCGTTCAATAGGCATGGACATTGTTTAAAAATACAATCCTAGACACGCAGTCGAGATGTATTCCACGCATTAAGAAAAGTGGAAAGAAGGGAAAATGATTACTGGCATGGTTAAAAAGTGAGGTGAAAGAGGCTATTTTAACCAAAATAACATCCTTCAAATATTGGAAGAAGAATCCATCTGAAGAAAATGGGAAAAATCATAAGCATTGTCAAGTTAAGTGTAAAACAATGATACGATAGATGAAGAATTTGAAATGAAGTTGGTTGTAGAGGCAAACTTATAACAATAAAAACTTTAAAAAATATATCCGAAGCAAGAAACCTGTGAGGGAGTTGATTGGACCGTTAGATGACCGAGGGGTTAAAGGGGCTCTTAGGGAAGATAAGGCCATTGCAGAAGACTAAATTAATTCTTTGCTTCTGTGTTTACTAATAGGGATGTTGGGGAGATTCCAGTTCCAGAGATGGTTTTCAAGGGTGATGAATCAGATGAACTGATGAACTGAACTAAATCACTGTGAACCTGGAAGATATAGTAGGCCAGATTGACAAACTAAAGAGTAGCAAATCACCTGGACCAGATGGTATGCATCCTAGGATTCTGAAGGCACTCAAAAATGAAATTTATGATCTAATAGTTAAAATTTGTAACCTATCATTAAAATCATCCATTGTACCTGAAGACTGGAAAGTGACCAATAAAACCCCAATATTTAAAAAGTTATTTCCTGGAGCAGGGAGCCATTCGCAGCTTCTCCTTGCGGCTTGGACGCCGCCACTCCAGCATCGGGCCCCATTCTATGGCCCAGCCCTGCTCCTGCTTGCTTAGCGGCAGAGACATCACTCTCAATGCTCCTGCCCTCTTCCTGTCTCCTTAGGCACGGGGCCATGCCTCTCTTCAATACTTAAAGGGCCACCGAGAGAGTGGTGCTCCTGTGATGTCATCATGGGAGTCTTCTCTTCAGCCCTATAAAAAGGGCATGTCTTCATTGCTTCATTGCCTTCGCAAGGAGCCAGTCCTTCCTAGGGCTTCTCTTCCATCTTGCTTCTCGTTGGCACTCTGTTCCATGTTGGAACTCCATGTCTTCGTCTTCGTCAAGGTGTCTCATCAGATCCTGTGTCTTCTTCTTCCAGATCCTGATGTTCCTGATGTTTCATCCTTCAGAGCCCCTGAAGTCCTGATGTCCTATTCTGGATATCTTCTCGTCCTGATCTTCATTTTCAGATGTCCTTTGTCTCGGCAGCGTAAGCCTCCAGAAGATTCCGGCTTTTAACCCTCAGCATCATGTTACACACTCCGAGTTCGCTCGAGCTTCACGCCGAGCCTTTTACTCTGAGTCCCTGGGATCCTGAAGTTCTCCTCCTTCCCTGTATCCTGTCTGGAACTTCGGAGCCTCTTGCGTTTGCCTTGCCCACATGAATGAATTGTGCATAAACCTGTACCGTATCAGCGTGGTCCATGCCTTGCCTTGACTGGCTGTGGAGGGCACGCCTCGGTGCAGACCTCATCAGAGTTTTCGGCGTGGAACCTTCAAGTAACCTGAATGGGGAACCATCAGCATAGTCCGAGACCTGCCTTGACTGGCTGTGTAGGGCGCATGGTGCGGCAGTACCTATTCAGAACTCTTGACTTGTGACTCTGTCGGAGTCCTTCAAGTACCTTGGAATACCTTCTCAGTTCTTCTAACAACTTGGGTACCGTTTCTTCCTTCAAGTAATTCTGAAGCTTCAAGTAACCTGTGACTCCGTCTGAGTCCTTCAGCATTCCCCTAACAGTAGCACATTTAAGACTAATCAGAGAAAATTATTTTTCACTCAACGCACAATTAAACTCTGGAATTTGTTGTCAGAGGTTGTGGTTAGAGCAGTTAGTGTAGCTGGGTTTAAAAAAGGTTTGGATAAGTTCTTGAAGGAGAAGTCCATTAACTGCTATTAATCAAGTTCACTTAGGGAATGACCTCTGCTCTTACTGGCATCAGTAGCATGGTATCTTCTTGGTGTTTGGGTACTTGCCAGGTTCTTGTGGCCTGGTTTGGCCTCTATTAGAAATAGGATGCTGGGCTTGATGGACCCTTGCTCTGACCCAGCATGGCAATTTCTTATTTTCTAATGTAGGATAATAAGCACTATTTAATAACCACCTTGCCCTCTATCTCCTAATATGGAGGATCCATTAAACAATAAAGGGAAGAAACCATCAAGAAAATTGTAACAAGAAAGGCATCTAGAAAGAGCAATAACTAATACATAAGCTGCTACTACTAGATATTATAATTACTGGCCATTGTCTGATGTTATGGCAGGTTGAATTATAGTCCTGCTATCCAAAAAAGATCTCAGATGACAGGATTCACAGACGACATACCTAACACCAGATATCTTAATCAAACACTTCTCAAAAAGAATTCTGCCCCCAAACTTACAATAGCCTCACACATCTGAAGAAAAGATTTCCTAGCATCCCGTGTTTGCTTATAGACATCTGGGAAAAATCCAGATTTTGCTAAAAAGGAACTTCTCTGTAGAGTATAACCTCATTAAGAGATGCTTATCATCTTCAAATGCTCAAGAAATTAAGAATAGCATGAAGCTTCACTTCTTCTGTAGGCTATTCCAAAAAAAACAGATAAATCAAAACTATCCACAGATGTTGAAGAATCTGCCGGTACATCGGTACCCTTTTCCCTTCTTTTAAACGGCAGATAGAAAGTTCTGATAAAGGGAGGTAAAGCAGTTTCAGAAATATGTAGAATATCCAGCAGTTGTATCTTGAAAAGTTCCTTACCACCAATTAGGGAAGAGCATGGAAAATTAAGAATCCTCAGATTGAGATTCCTCCATCTATTTTCAAAAACCTCAATGGAAGAGATTTTGAGACTCCACCTCCTGAATTTTCCCCTCAAGCCCACCAACAGATATTCCTAAATCAGATAACACAGAAAACAAAGTAATGAAGCAGAAAAGGATGAAATGGGCCATCTAGTCTGCCCAGCAACTGCCACTCTGTGCAGGCCACTCCCATGTTTCTCTTAAGGGCAGTAGCTGCCACTCCGTGCAATTGCCAATCATCCCCAAACTTTATGATAACCCATAAAAATTGCAGATAGCAACATTTTTTACTGGGTGATGAGCTTTCTTGAGAATTCAGACAATGCTGCTTGATGTGCTTTGCTTATGGAGTTGGTTGTAGAAGCAGTCCTGTGCTTTTTCCCTTATGTCTGCATATCAGTACCCCAGACCGTAGAAGTTGGGGCCTTCTTGGTTATTGTGTGAATGCAATTCCCCTTTTCCCCTGCTGTTGAAATAGGGAGCAATGTTGCATTTGCATTAAAAGCATCAAGGTTTATTGGTTAAGGGTAGTAATCTCCATGCCTTTTGCTAAGGGTAGTAATTGCCGGACGAGCAAGTTACCCACTCCCCCCCCCCCCGCATGATTTTCTTCATTTCTGTCCTCTAGCTCAGTGGTTCCCAAACCTGTCCTGGAGGACCCCCAGCCAGTCAGGTTTTCAAGATATACACAATGAACATTCATGAGATAAATTTGCATGCACTACCTCCATAGCATGCAAATTTTAAGAATATAGGAACATAAGATATGCCATACTGGGTCAGACCAAGGGATCATCAAGCCAAGAATCCTGTTTCCAACAGTGGCCAATCCAAGTCACAAGTACCTGGCATATACCCAAACATTAAATAGATCTCAAGCTACTGTTCCTTACTGATTAATAGCTGTTTATGGATTTTTCCTCTAGGACCTTATCCAAACCTTTATTAAACCCAGTTACTCTAACTACCGTAACCACATCCTCTGACAATGACTTTCAGAGTTTAACTATGAGCAGAGTGAAAAAGAGGTTTCTTTGATTTGTTTTAAATGAGCTACTTGCTAACTTCATGGACTGCCCCCTAGTCCTTCTATTATCTGAGAGAGTAAATAACTGACTTACATTAACCTGTTCAAGTCCTTTCATGATTTTGTAGACCTCTATCATATCTCCCCTTCTCCAAACTGAACAGCCCTAACCTCATTTGCCTTTCCTCATAGAGGAGTCTTTCCACCCCCTTTATCTTTTTATTTCATGCATATTCATTGTGGATATCCTGAAAATGTGCCTGGCTGGGGTTACTCCAGGAAAGGTTTGGGAATCTCTGTGCTAGCCTTTAGAGATCAAATTGGTTTTTCCTATGCCCCTTTGAATTATTTGACTGTCATAGTGGATAACACATTGAAATCGTCAGTTCAGTGTGCTGCGGCAGTCAAAAAAGCAAACAGAATGTTGGGAATTATTAGAAAGGGAATGGTTAATAAAATGGAAAATATCATAATGCCTCTATATCGCTCCATGGTGAGACCGTACCTTGAATACTGTGTACATTTTTGGTCGCCGCATCTCAAAAAAGATATAATTGCGATGGAGAAGGAACAGAGAAGGGCTACCAAAATGATAAGGGGAATGGAACAGCTCCCCTATGAAGAAAGACTAAAGAGGTTAGGACTTTTCAGCTTGGAGAAGAGACGGCTGAGGGGGGATACGATAGTGGTGTTTAAAATCATGAGAGGTCTAGAATGGGTAGATGTGAATCGGTTATTTACTCTTTCAGATAATAGAAACACTAGGGGGCACTCCATGAAGTTAGCATGTGGCACATTTAAAACTAATCGGAGATAGTTCTTTTTTACTCAACGCCCAATTAAACTCTGGAATTTGTTGCCAGAGGATGTGGTTAGTGCAGTTAGTATAGCTGTGTTTAAAAAAGGATTGGCTAAGTTCTTGGAGGAGAAGTCCATTACCTGCTATTAAGTTGACTTAGAGAATAGCCACTGCCATTAACAACGGTAACATGGAATAGACTTAGTTTTTGGGTACTTGCCAGGTTCTTATGGCCTGGATTGGCCACTGTTGGAAACAGGATGCTGGGCTTGATGGACCCTTGGTCTGACCCAGTATGGCATCTTCTTACGTTCTTATATTCTTGTCATCACCACCTCTTCCAGAAGGGCATTATAGGCATCCACAACCCTCTCCATGAAGAAATATTTCCCAATGTTGGTTCTGAGTCATCCCCCCTGGAGTTTCATTTCATGACCCCTAGTTCTATTGTTTTCTATCCAATGGAAAAGGTTTGAAGTTCATGCATCATTAAATCTTTTTAGGTATCTGAAGGTCTGTATCATATCTCCCCTGCATCTCTTCTCTTCCAGGGTATACATATTCAGATCCTTCAACCTCTCCCCATAAGTCTTCTGATACAGACCCAATACCATTTTGGTCGCCCTTTTCTGGACTGCCTCCATCTTGACTCTATCCTTTTTGAGATGCGAGCTTCAGAATTGATCATAGTACTCCAGGTACTGTGTTCCAAGGACCTGTACCAAGGACCTGTACAAGGGCATTATCGCCTCCTTTTTCTTACTGGTCATTCCTCTCTCTATGCAGTCCAGCATTTTTCTGGCTTTAGTTATCATCTTGTCACATTGCTTTGCCATCTTCAGATCACCAGATACTATCATCCCAAGATCTCTCTCTTGGTCTGTGCATATTAGTCTTTTATCCCCACATCACATACAGCTCTTTTGGATTACTGTATCTCAGATGCATGACTCTGCACTTCTTGGCATTGAATCCCAGCTGCCAAATCTTTGACCACTCTTCAAGCTTTCTTAAATCACTTTTCATTCTCTCTACACCTTTGGGTGTGTCCACTCTTTTCAGATCTTAATATTATCCGCAAATAGACAAACTTTTCCTTGTATCCCTTTCGCAATGTCGCTCACAGAGATATTTAACAGAACCGGTCCAAAACCCAATCCCCGTGGCATTCATTTAACATGGTTTTCTCTTCAGAATAGGTTCCATTTACCATTACCCGCTGTTTCTTGTCAGTCAACCAGTTTGTAATCCACTCCACCACCTTGGCGCTCACTCCCAAGCTTCTCATTTTATTCACAGGCCTCCTGTGCGATACCATATCAAAATCTTTGCTGAAATCCAAGAAGATCACATCGAGCTCTCTTCTTTGATCCATTTCTCTAGTTACCCAACTAAAAAAATCAATCAGATTTGTCTGACAGGACATTCCCTTAGTGAATCCATGCTGCCTCGGGTCCAGCAACTCATCGGATTGTAGATAGCTCACTATCCTTTCCTTCAACAGAGTCTCCATTAATTTTCTCATCACCAAGGTGAGGCTATCTGGCCTGTAATTGCCAGCCTCCTCTCTATAGCCACTCTTGTGAAGTAGGACAACCACCACTATTCTCCAATCCTGTAGCACCACTCCTGCTTTCATTAATCTATTGAACAGGTCCTTTAGTGGGCCCGGCAACACATCTCTAAACTCCCTCAGTATTCTGGGATGTATCTCCCAAGGCCCCATTGCCTTGTTCACTTTCAGTTTGCCTATCTCTTCCCATTCATTCTCTTCTGTAAACAGAGTTTTGTCTACCCCATCCCCATCTACAGTCTTGTCAACTAGCAACAGACCTTCTTCAAGGTCTTCTTTAGTGAACACAGAATTGAAGTATTTGTTTAATATTTCTGCAATTTCTTTATCTCTCTCCAAACACTGCTCCTCTTCACCTTTCAATTTCACTATACCACTTTGGGCCTCCCTTCTTTCTCTGATATATCTGAAAAATGTTTTTGTCATCTCACTTTACCTCTTTGGCAATCCTTTCTTCTGCTTGACCTTTTGATTTCCTGATTTCTCCCTCAGTTTTATCTCCCTCAGTTTTAATCTTGGCATTGAACAATAACTATAGAATTAGAAGAATCATCAATCTTTTTACTCACTGTCCTCTCAAAAACCATAATTACTTGCCAAATATCTTAAAGCCCAATGTTAATAGGTCTCTCCAAAGCTGAAGTCCATGAGGAGTCAGGGAGCCGAATGGGAGTTGAAGAGATAACATTCATCCTTCACGCCACCCCCCCCCCCCCCCCAAGCTCACTGCTTCCACTGCTGGTGGTGCTATCTTCTCATGGGCCATGAAAGACCTGATCAGTCCCTTCTGCTGAGACTGCCATTGCCAGTGCAGGGTTTCCTTCCATTTTGCTGAATTCCTTTGCAGCATCAATGGCGGAAGATGTTGCTTTCTCTCCTGCAGCCTGGATTAGTATGACACCGCCATTTGAGACCGGGGCCAAAGGAGGCAAGCGGCACCCGGGGCTAAGGGATGATTCAGCCTCTGGCAGGTCCAACACCATTCCCTCAGCATCGCCTGCAACGAAGATCTGCCCCCAACTGAAAGGCTCTGAACTTCCCCCCAGGAACTGCGGAATAGTCTTTTGTGTGGTGGGTGTTACGAGCGCGCGCGGGCGCGGTCGTCTCGGGCGGGTGGTGAGCCCTTGGGCCACGGCAGGACCCCAGGAGGAGCCCAAGGCCACACCGTGGGAGGTGAGCTGAGCAGGCATGGTGAGCCAGGCAGGCAGGAACAGAAACAGGGAGTCCGGCCCTCAGCCGGACCTGCATGCCCATGGTAGCCAACACGGGGAAGTTGACTAATGAACGGTCCTCCGACTGTTCCCGGCCCTTTCGGACCTGCCGCAGGGAACGGCAATGGGCAGCAGGCCGGACAGAGGCGAGGGCAGACAGAGTCCTTAAACAGACGACATCAGACAGGGCAGAAGCAGGCTGAAGCAGACGGAGACATCAGGACAAGGGCTGAAGCGAGACACTAGAAGGATCCAGGCGAGTAGGAACTCCGATGCTGGGATACTCACATCTGAAGCCCCCTCAGCTGGCAGAGGAAGACATCAGGGTACGGGCTGAAGCAGACACTGTAGACAAGGCTGGACGGGAACATTGCACTGTCCATCAGGGCGCCCTACTCAGCCCACCCGTGGGACTGAGTCACGGACCACCCTGTCCCAGACGCGCCCTACACAGCCCTGGGAGGCTGGTCGCGGACCACGCTGAGAAGGAGGGCGCGGGGAAGACCCAGGCGAACAGGACTCCGATGCTGGGAAACTCACATCCGAAGCCCTTACGGCTGGCAGGCACAGGAACAAACATCTAGGCAGGGTCAGAGACAGGCATCAAGGCAGAGACACTGGACATCAGGAACATCAAGCAGAGACAGGACAAGGCGCCATCAAACATGGAGGACCTGGATCAGCTAGGTTACAGGCGACTGTAATGCTCAGATCCAAGGCCGAAGACAAGCAGGAGTCGGAGTCACGGACCGGAGTCAAGGCAGGCTGAAGACAAGCAGGAGTCAGAGTCACGGACCGGAGTCAAGGCAGGCTGAAGACAAGCAGGAGTCGGAGTCACGGACCGGAGTCAAGGCAGGCTGACAACAAGCAGGAGTCGGAGCCACGGAGGACCTGGATCGGCAGGGTTACAGACTACTGTAGAGCCCGATCTGAAGGCAAAGACACAGTGAACAGAAAGTCCTTAAATACTGGAGGTAGAAGGCAACTCCCTGGGAGGAGCCTGCCAGGACCGCCCACCGCTGGTCCTATAACTAGGGTAGAGAGCTGCGGGCCAGCCCCTAGGGAAGGGCGTCGCCCAACAGGAAGTCCAAACACTGAGGCATGCAAGCCACAGGCACAGCTAGGCCTCTCAGGCCCTGGAGCAAGTCCTGGATGATGCGCAGGCGAGGCCCTGGCCTCAGAGCGGCCTCTGGAGGAAGGTAAGAGACCTCCTGCAGCGCAGCAGCAGGGGGGATCGCAACAGTGGGAAGTGTGGCAGGAGAATCCCCACTGCAGTTTCCCTCCCCTTCCTCTTCACCATTTTCAGAAAGATAACAAAAGAAAATCTTTAAGTAGCGGGAGAAAGATCAGCAACGTCTCACTCTTATGATGCCATCTTGGATCCCCCAGCCTTACATATATTTAATCCTGCCTGAATCAGGAATATCTCCAGAAGGTCTCTGGCTACAGTCATGCAGTTCCCATTGTAATCAATGTGAGTGATTTTGATACTTCTGTATCTCAGTGAAGACAAATCATCCCACTGAAGACATCTTTGGCAGCCAGGAAAGATGTTATTCCACCACACAAAAGGCTTTTGCAACTACAGAAATAAAAGCTAACAAACAGAAACAAAAATAAAAACCAAAAAAATAAGGTGATATCTGTTTTTGGACTAATTTACCGGTAATACATATCTTGACTAGCTTTCAGAAGTTAATACTCCCTTCCTCAGGTCAGAATAGAAAGAGTAAAAGATGACTTTACCAGAACATATAAGTGAGTCATAAAAGGCATTCCAATGATCGTGTAAAGGAGAAGGATTAGGGTTGTGTGGGGTGGGGGTGGGGATGGGGAGGGTGATGAGTGATCAGAAGGTAAAAAGCAATATAATTTTATATCTCATAATGAATTAAGAAACCTATATCTTTGCTGAGTCCTTTCATGTCAGTTCCAAAGTATCTGATTAATTTAACTTCAAAAGTATTATGTTACTGGATTGTTTTAAATTTTCCTTTAATTATCGTGCTCATAAGGGCATTGATGCAGTGGGTTACCAAAAAGGAGAATTTTGTCTTTAACATCTTGGTCTGTCTCACCAATGTAGCAGGCCTCTTCACATTTTCCACATTGAATAATATATACCACAATTGAGAAGCAGCATGAGTAGAATCCCATTGCGTTGAATGTCTTTTCCATATAGGCTAGTCTGGGGTCCTATTATATGAGTTGGCATAGTTTGCAGTGTGGAACATTGCAGGGGTATGTGCCATTTTCTTCTTTCTGAGTTCCTGTTAGAAGCTTTCTTTTTATTAATTTTTCCTTCAGATTAGATGGTTGCCTAAAGGCCAATATTAGTCGAACAAGGAATATTTCTTTCAGTGACTCATCATCCAGGAATAGTGGCTATATATCTTTTATTTTATTTTCCTTAGTTTTTCCAGCTCTGAGTTGTACGTAACTCACGCTATGGCTTTCCTTTCTTTGTACTACAGTAGATTTGTCCTGGGTGTTTTAAGTGAATAAATAATCTTCTTTGAGATGTTTTTGGGGTTGCAGCCTTTTTGTCTGAAGGATTCAATGAGGACTTTGAGGTGTTCATCCCTGTCGCCATATCCCTGGCGCCACATCCATGTGGCTCGGCTGAGTATAATGGACTGTTTTGCATGTGAAGGGTGAAACCTGGAATGGTAAAGGGGGCTACATCTGTCAGTCAGTTTCCTATATACAGATGTTTGTCAATGGCCACTGTTGTTAGAAACTGTGGTATCCATAGTCCATTTTGAATCTGACTGAGGGATGGAGTGCATTAAAGGAATTATGAAATTGTTTGAGAGACAACTCCTTTTAATGTACTCTGTGGTTCAATCAGAATCAAAATGGACTACTCTACAGAAAGAATTAACTTTTTGGATATCACAGTTTATATTTATTTATTTTATTTTTATTTATTTTATTTAGCATTTTTATATACCGATTTTCCAGTAACAGAATTACTAATCAAGTCGGTTTACATTCTTTGAAGTTAAAATGATCCAGCATGTTGGAATTGACATAAAAGGACTCAGCAAAGATCTGGGTTTCTTAACTCATGAGCCATAACATTATACTGCCTGCCACTTTTGATCACACAAAAACCCCATCTCCCCTCAACATCTCTTCTCCTTATCATTGGAATGCTTTTCATGAATCACTTATATTTAATGGTAAATGTCATCTTTTGATCACTCTGTTCTGTCTTGAAGAAGGGAGTATCTTCAGAAAGCTAGTCAAGAAATGTATTGAGTTAGTCCAATAAAAAGGCATCACCCTATTTCTTTTTTGTTTCTATTTGTTAACCTTTCTATGTATTCAAGTGGAATAACATGGCAACCACACTATTTGCAACTACTTCAGTATCCAGCTACTTATAGCATTGTTCAATACATACATGAGTGGCACCCCTACCAGGTCTGGCTACTAGATGTCACTATCCCTGAGGTATAACCTTCTATTAAGGAGCCATCCATACCCCTCAGTCCCTCCAAACTAGAGGTTCTGGATTGGATGCCTCAGAACTATTTAGTTCAGCTATTTTATTACACAGTGGGGATTCAGTCAGATTGAAATCAGAGAGCAAGATGTACTTTTTCCACACACTGGTGAGGCCTTTCAGTTTCATCCAAAGGAATTTCTTTTAGAAATGACAACTCCCAGTGCACTCCCTACTTGAGGGTCCTTATTCTATTTTGCAGAAAGATAGATTTTAAGCCTGATACCCCTTTAGGGGTGAAGGTGCTCTCTACAGGGGACCAAAGATCTATGAGCCTCCTCTAAACTGTTATGCGCCAAACATGCTTATGGGTGTTTCTCCATGGGCACAAGACAAGCATACTTAGATTTTGTAGAAAGTATAATTTTTTTATTGAGCAATATAAATATTCTTGGGAGATGCTGGATGCCACTTCTCTGACAAACTGACCAACCAACATCTCGTCATATATATGAACTGATCCTTCTTTTATAGGTAAAATACAATACAGTACTAGGTCAGAAATTCTTAAGTTGTGTGACTACCTGGAGTATCATTTACATAGGTTGACATGTTCTCCAAGTTGGGGCCCATTTACTGTCACTCTTTAGATAATCCTTGGTTCTGTTAAAAACTTGCTGTTCAGGGCAATCATTATATCTTAGGCTGTGCTTATAGATGCCCCTTTAACCAACATTCTATGAGGAAACAATAAAGAGTAGATGCCTAAGGGTCTTTTCCAAATCTTTAATTGGTGGAGATGTAGGTTATTAGTTAAAATACCCGACTCAGGCCGAGTTTCGCCACTTTCCAATGGCTGCCTCAGGGGCTTAATTGAAAATGCACAGAATGAATCTCAATAGATTAAAAAATTTCAGACCTATTAGTAAAAATTTGTAACCTGTCATTAAAATCATCCATTGTACCTGAAGACTGGAGGATAGCTAATGTAACCTCCATATTTAAAAAGGGCTCCAGGGGTGATCCGGGAAACTACAGACCGGTTAGCCTGACTTCAGTGCCAGGAAAAATAGTGGAAAGTATTCTAAACATCAAAATCACAGAACATATAGAAAGACATGGTTTAATGGAACAAAGTCAGCATGGCTTTACCCAAGGCAAGTCTTGCCTCACAAACCTGCTTCACTTTTTTGAAGGAGTTAATAAACATGTGGATAAAGGTGAACCTGTAGATGTAGTGTACTTGGATTTTCAGAAGGCATTTGACAAAGTTCCTCATGAGAGGCTTCTAGGAAAAATAAAAAGTCATGGGATAGGTGGCGATGTCCTTTCGTGGATTACAAACTGGCTAAAAGGAAACAGAGTAGGATTAAATGGACAATTTTCTCAGTGGAAGGGTGTGGGCAGTGGAGTGCCTCAGGGATCTGTATTGGGACCCTTACTTTTCAATATATTTATAAATGATCTGGAAAGAAATTTGATGAGTGAGAATCAAATTTGCACATGATACAAAATTGTTCAGAGTAGTTAAATCACAAGCAGATTGTGATAAATTGCAGGAAGACTTTGTGAGGCTGGAAAATTGGGCATCAAAATGGCAGATGAAATTTAATGTGGATAACTGCAAGGTGATGCATATTGGGAAAAATAACCCATGCTATAGTTACACAATGTTCGGTTCCATATTAGGTGCTATTACCCAAGAAAGAGATCTAGGCGTCATAGTGGATAACACATTGAAATCATTGGTTTAGTGTGCTGCGGCAGTCAAAAAAGCAAACAGAATGTTGGGAATTATTAGAAAGGGAATGGTGAATAAAACGGAAAATGTCATAATGCCTCTATATCGCTCCATGGTGAGACTGCACCTTGAATACTGTGTACAATTCTGGTCGCCGCTTCTCAAAAAAGATATAATTGTGATGGAGAAGGTATAGAGAAGGGCTACCAAAATGATAAAGGGAATGGAACAGCTCCCCTATGAGGAAAGACTTAAGAGGTTAGGACTTTTCAGCTTGGAGAAGAGACGGCTGAGGGGGGGATATGATAGAGGTGTTTAAAATCATGAGAGGTCTAGAACGGGTAGATGTGAATCGGTTATTTACTCTTTCGGATAATAGAAAGACTAGGGGGCACTCCATGAAGTTAGCATATGGCACATTTAAAACTAATCGGAGAAAGTTCTTTTTCACTCAACGCACAATTAAACTCTGGAATTTGTTGCCAGAGGATGTGGTTAGTGCAGTTAGTATAGCTGTGTTTAAAAAGGATTGGATAAGTTCTTGGAGGAGAAGTCCATTACCTGCTATTAAGTTCACTTAGAGAATAGCCTCTGCCATTAGCAATGGTAACATGGAATAGACTTAGTTTTTGGGTACTTGCCAGGTTCTTATGGCCTGGTTTGGCCTCTGTTGGAAAGAGGATGCTGGGCTTGATGGACCCTTGGTCTGACCCAGTATGGCATGTTCTTATGTTCTTATGTTCTTATCCCCCTATAAAAAGAGTCCCCCCCTAGCCAAGATTAAGAGTTAGAGTGGGATGGAATGGTTAGCTGGAGCAGCCCCAGAAGAAACAAATTAGTTGTGTGCCGTTAGAAGGAACAATCCTCAAAAAAAGAGGTTACACATGGCTACTAGCAAAGGATGATGAACAAAAGAATATAAGTAGGCACAGCTTCCATCCACTAAATAGAAAAAGAGAGGAAGAAGAATGAGGTCCAGGAGGCAATGTGAATGTAAATGGGAAAATGCTTGTCTTATGAGCAAGGGGACCTGCTCCTCCTGCTACACTCATATCTCATGAATGCCTCACAAATAATACACTTAAGTTTAGTCACATTTAGGGGAGGTGTTGCTGGAGGCGTGCTTTGGGCAAGATCATGAAATAACTTGAGTAGATTGTATTTTTAAGTCTATGCACATTACTTTCTGTAGAAAATCTGCCCGAACAAAAGGCAGGTACAAATGCCCAAGGGTACTTTGCACCTATGGCAAATTTCCAAAGCAAACGTATGTGCATACTTTCTCCTTGAAAATTCATGTAACGTACCCAGAAACTTTGACCCAAAGCAGACAATCTGAAAAATTCCCCTTATATGTCCTGTATCTATCCTGAGCTTTATGTCACTCATTTACAATGATTCCCTACCCTGCTTATTTTCAGGACTTCTTTCAAGTGTTCTGAGTCTTCCTTAAGGTTGTGAAGGATTTTGTGAGGGAAGACGGGAGGAAGGTTTAGATCATGTGGTTCCCCTGGGGAATAGTGACTTCATAAGTATATGCTTTTATTGAATATAAACCTTGTCTTTGAAAGATGCCTGATGACTTTCCCACTGTCTAGAGGTAATTAGAACAGCAAGATGTTGTTTTCGCGGATATTTTACTATTTTGCCATTTTTATTTTCCTAATAATTTGGCTGATATAAATCTGATTATAATTATTCTTCGAGACTTTTATACAGTTTTATAGTCTGCCCTTGATATAATTATTTTTTTCCTATTGTTTCTTATGGAGTAGGGGTATGTAAGTATTTTAAAGGATATTTAAATGAATCACTGTGGTGACTGAAGTGTGGGCAAGCATTTTTAGCTTCTTACCCATAATTTACATTGAAATCACACTGTGAAGATGCTTTGCCCTACTCCAGATGTTTTAGATGCCAGAAAAACAGCTTTGAATGCCTGAAAAGGGATAACGAAGCTCATGCATGTTATATCCTGAAGAACAAGGACCAGTCTAAAAACTCATGTAAAAAGGGGTTTATTTGGCTTCTCTGAGACACATAATGCCTTCCTGCTGCCTTTTTCAAATATAGGATATAAATGTTTTTACAAGCTCAACTCAAAAAATATCTTTGCCAAACATTTTTCTATGTCCCAAATGAGGATGACTCAGGCCCATGTGAATATCAAATTGTATACCTAAATGAGGTGCCTAGTCAGATGCTTACATACCAGTGCAACAACATATGGCAGATTTAGATAACCAAATAGAAAAAAAACAAAAGAAAGCAATCCTGCTTCTCTATATCCAACTATTCTTAATACAAAAAGTGAAGCAAAAGTATTTATTATCCATCTGGCAACATCACATGTATTTAAAGCAAGGTATCATAAACAATCTGCACACAAAATTTACAAATTCATAAACTATTGGGCATGGTAGATGATTACACAATTGTGCTGTTTTTGACTCAGTCATGAAAGCATGTTGTACGTGATACCTTGCTTTAAACATAGAATGTTGCTGGATGGATAATAGATACATTTGCTTCACTTTTTATATTTATATTTAGATAACCAACATATTGGCAATAAACTCTGTGTGTGACATCAGGCCATGCCTCTGAATGGCCCATTTTTTTTCATGCATCTATAAGGTAAATGCTTAGCTTGTATCTTTGTAAAAATATTCCTGCTTTAGACATCTGTCATACTTTTGAAAATGTAGCTCATTGTATACATTCCAGAAACAGTACAATCTTGTAGAGCACATTGCTTTAACAGATCAGAATATGATTAGTGTTCATTATCAAAGATGAAAAGGTGAGATGTAAGAAAATGGGTTTTCAAGACAGGAAGGTAGTTGATGAGGCTAAAAGTCAAAGATAGATTATTTCAGACATAAGGCTTGATCCAATCCTTTTTGATCTCAGGTGGCTCAACAGTGGGAAATATTTGGGTTTTGACGAACTAACTTATTATAAAAAGAGATATTCATGAGAATAAAATTTTACTATGCAAATAACAGAGACATGGCAGATAAAAACCTGTAGCATTACAATGAATAGTAGCCGGGTATGGATAAGACATAGCTGTAACTATAGAGACTTGGTGAGAGTATTCTAATCAGCTTTTCAACCCAGTCTTTGGGACATGCCTAGCCAGTCTGATTTTCAAGATATCCACAATGCATATGTGCATGAGCGAGTTCTGCTTGCTTTGCCTCCATTGTACATTCATTGTGGATAAACCTGAAAACGTGACTAACTAGGTAGGTTATGAAGACTTGGTTGAGAACCCCTTTAATGATTGGACAGTAAATATAATAAATTATAAACTATTCAGAGAAGATTGCTTGCATAGGAAAGATTGCTATCTGTCCCTATATGAGACCCAAATTACAACGCATCCTCAGGAAGGACAATGAAACAGATTCAGACTCAGATAGGAAGGTAGGGGCTTTCTGGGTACAGATCTGAAGTAGAAAGAATAAGACTCGTATTGTTGCTGTATGCAATTAGTCCCAATATTACAGAGCAGAATGAGTTTAAATTTCTTAACTAGACGCCGAATCCTCTCCGGTCTCCAGATTCTTTTGGCATCCCTATTGCACAGAAGCACTAGGAACAGCTCTCACGCCCACTCTTCTGAAGAAGTCTGGAAACTGCCCTCTGTTGGCAGCAACCATTTACTGCATACTTAAAGGGCTACACCCCGATATTCCACTCTGTTTTAAAGAATGCATTTACCCTTTCAATGGGACAATGGGCCCTTACATAAAGATTTTCCATTTCCTATTTGACTTCTTTTCAAAACTCATCTCCTTTGTTTTCGATCCATAGTCTTGCACCTCATATCAATCCAAACTTTGCTCAGTTTTCTACATTTCCCTGTTGACTATTTTTTACATTTGCCGTATTGTTATGCTTGAGATGCAGGAAGTAGAAAATTGTCATGTGGCCTAAAGATTGCATTGCAGTGCTTTCTGCTTGATGAAAAGTTACTGTAATCGCGACCTCCTCCCCACTTTGACTGGGGTTCCCTTCAGGCACTGCAGGGGTGAGAAAAACCTGCCTGCAAGCCCCGGAACCAGGGGGTTCCTTCCACTCGGAATAGTTACTGCTATGGGGTCCAAGGGGAGTCTCACAGCAAAACAACAGCAGCCCAGACACAAAGGATTGTTCCAAAAGAAAAATAAAGACGTTCAATAATAACAACAGAGAAAACCTAGTAATATTCCAGACTGCAGAACAACAGTAGCGCCACTCTTTTTTTCCAGTTGATAAAAACTCAAAACGGTTACTCACTCGTTCTCTCGGGCTGCTTCACTTTGCAGTCCTAAAAGAATCTCATCCTTCTAGGCTCCCAGCAAGGCCCATTGCTTCTTTCAGGCCCAGATGAAACAGCCTGAAGACTCTTCTAGCCAATACACAATTTTCCAGCTGCGGACTTCCCATAGAAGGTCAAGGGGTCCCTGGTGACTGAGGGACCCTTCACCCCCAAGATGGTCCGTAGCTCCTCCTGGGAAAACTCCCTTTGCTTCCCCTGCCAGGTCCAATTCCTAGAACTCTTAAGCCCTGAAATCCTCAAGGCCAACAAAACTCCGTCTTAGTGCTCCATTCACTCAATTCCTCCACTGCCTCTGCCCACAGTTCCCTTCTTTGCTTCGTGGGAAGCATTTTTATACACTGCCGCAAGACCCATCCCCTCTTGGGGTAGGACATTCTCTTCACTCACTAATCTTGTATATCTCCCCGGTACCTCCCATTGCTGGAAAGTTTTCACTTCTAGAAACAGCAATTAAACTAGTGGCCTAATTGAAGCCACATTACAATCACAGGGAAGTTGTCTAGGTCCAGTTTCATCACTCAGTACCTTTGATAATATTTTTAGTATAAACTATTTATTAATGTTTTAATAAAATATAAAGCATAACCTCATTTAACATTAACATAAATATAAAAACTAAAATCTAGTTTTACCAGTGTGATTCAAATTTTTACATCAATGGAATACATCAGACAGCATTCAGAATGTGACATGAATTTGATAACCATAGGTAAGACAAGCTCATTGTGGGAAGAACTGAAGTGTATCTGAACAAAGGACATTGTTGAAGAAGGTATCAGAAAAAGCTGCCCTGTAATATTCCAAAATGGAAGGTCAGCCATGATTCACTCTAGGGCTGTCCTACCACCTACTTTCCGGAACCTTCTCTCTGTGCTTCACCTTGCTTCTGTAACCCCTGTCTTCGGGGACCTCCTGGAATGCAAGGGCTCACTGTTGTCCCTGGGGGCCACTTTTCTCTCATCTCTCTGTCTTTCCCCTTTCTCGATCCACTCAGTCCACTGCAGGCCATGGGGTACCAGGGTTCTATCTAGCAGGGAGGAAGATTCAACCACCGGGGCGCTAGGCTCACAGGGATGGGGACATCACACAGTCTTTCACTCTGTCTTTGGCTGCTCTCTCCTTTGGACTCACCATTTAGATGTCCTTGCTTTTGGGCACCTCTGATTCAGAATGAAGATGCTGGACATTCTTGTAGGGTGTTCAGCAAAAATGTACTGCAACCAAAAATACTTAAAAGTCCAATTCACAACCAAAATTCTCCAATTTATGTTTTCACAAAAAATAGCAGTCCAAAGTATCCCCTTCCTCATTTTTATCAGCTGAGTCAGTGTCTCTTGGGCGACAGGCACTAGCGAAAGACCCAGCACTCCTGAGTGGGCTCCTAGTGGGGACTTGGATCTCCTTATCGCTCTGTCTCTGGTAGTATAACCTGGACTTCTAGTGGTAGAAAGTCCTCAAAGTGTTCAATGCTTTACACTCCTTGTTATTTGTAAACCGGGTTGATGTGATGCCTATCATGAAACTCGGTATAACAAAAACAATAAATAAATAAATAAAATAAATAAATTCCAAAATCTCTCTTCCTTCTCAGTGGGCAGGAAGGAACTGGAGGCAAAAGAATTCCTTAAACACAAGAACAAAATTCTCAGCAAAAATATTTCTCTCTATGTGTCTACCAGGTCACTCCTGAGCTGGGTGGCAGGAAATCACAGCACCTTATCCTGACTTCCCACAGGCAGGGATGACAGCTCTCCTGGGACAGGATCATGCTCTCCTAAAGCAAAACTCTCAGGGAAAAAAAACAAACAGCTCTCTCAAAAAATCCTCATCACTCTCACAAGAGCAATCCCTTCTAGACCATGGGATGCTGACCAGGGCAGAGTCTCCTCTCCTGAATCAGGCTGTGGGGTCTACAGTGGGGAGCACTACTATTTTCCTTTTCCAACTCAAAACCCTAACTCAAACTAACATACTTCTCCTGGTGCACAGTCTGCTTTTATAGTACACTGCTGACCAATCCAGACAAACCTCTGTTGGAGGTGCCTGCAGGGATGGTCTGCAAATACTAAATCCTAGCCGAGGGCTTAAGCAAGGGACAGTTTAGCTAGTGAGACCTAAAGGGTCCCTACACTTCTGATCAGCAGATCACACCCTGGTTTAATCCTTGACCCAGATCTGCCTTTTAACTCCTTTAACTTATACAGTTTTATTTAGTTTATTGGCAATACACTTGAGTTCATTTTGTCTCCCCTACTGAAATGGACCTTGACTATATTCTGGCCCGGCTGGCATGGTGGAAAGACTGAATTTGCTGTAGGATATTCGGACTACAGCATGCTAAAACATTGCAAAGCTGAGATTAGACCATCATGCTAGGCAAGAAAAAGAATCCAGACTTGTGCCTCTTTATTAAAGTGACTTTCTGGGCTAATATCCGATTCAGTAAAAGTCGCGGGAGAGCGGGAGAGCGCTCGCTCTCACGGCGTGCGCACAGGCCACTCTCCTTTGCGCGCGATTCATGGGGAAAGAATATGCTAATGAGGGCCCGCGGTAAAAAGGGGCGCTAGGGACACTAGCGCGTCCCTAGCACCTCCTTTTTGACAGGAGCGGCGGCTGCCAGCGGGTTTGACACACGACGCTCAATTTTGCTGGAGTCGGTTCTCGAGCCCGCTAACAGCTACGGGTTCGGAAAACGGATGCTGACATAATTGAGCGTCTGTCTTCCGACCCGCGGGCCACTGGCAGATTTACATTTTTTTTTTAATTTTTAATTTTTTTTTTAATTTTGGGGCCTCCGACTTACCGTATTTTTCGCTCCATAACACGCACTTTTTTTCCCCCAAAAGTGGGGGGAAAATGTATGTGCGTCTTATGGAGCGAATATAAAAAAAAACAAACAAAAATCTAACACCCCCCCTCCCTGACTCCCCCAAGACCTGCCGACTTAATTTACCGCAACCCCCCCCCTCCTGACCCCCCCAAGACCTGCCAACTTAATTTACCGCAACCCCCCACCCTCCTGACCCCCCCAAGACTTGCCGACTTAATTTACCGCAACCCCCCCTCCTGACCCCCCCCAAGACCTGCCGACTTAATTTACCGCAATCCCCCACCCTCCTGACCCCCCAAGACCTGCCGACTTAATTTACCGCAACCCCCCACCCTTCTGACCCCCCCAAGACCTGCCAAACGTCCCTGGTGGTCCAGTGGGGGTCCAGGAGCGGTCCGGGAACGATTTCCAGGGCGTGGGCCGTCGGCTGCCAGTAATCAAAATGGCGCCGACGGCCCTTTGCCCTCACTATGTCACTGGGACCGACCGCTGGATTGGTTGGTCCCAGTGACATAGTGAGGGCAAAGGGCCGTCGGCGCCATTTTGATTACTGGCAGCCGACGGCCCACGCCCTGGAAATCGTTCCCGGACCGCTCCTGGACCCCCGCTGGACCACCAGGGACGTTTGGCAGGTCTTGGGGGGTCAGAAGGGTGGGGGGTTGCGGTAAATTAAGTCGGCAGGTCTTGGGGGGGTCAGGAGGGTGGGGGGTTGCGGTAAATTAAGTCGGCAGGTCTTGGGGGGGTCAGGAGGGTGGGGGGTTGCGGTAAATTAAGTCGGCAGGTCTTGGGGGAGTCAGGAGGGTGGGGGTTGTTAATTTAAAGGGTTGGGATGGGGGTTTTTTTTGGGGGGGGGAGGGGATCCCAGAGAAAGAAAAGTTTTCTGATCTGGGGAGTGGACCGAAATGGCCCTCCCCAGACCCGAAAACAAAATGGGGAGGAAAAAAAAAGCTATGCACTCCCCTAATTTGCTCCATAAGACGCCCAGACGCAGAGCCGGTTTAGCACAATTTTTTTTTTTTTTAATTTTACCCCTCTGAATCCTAGGTGCGTCTTATGGTCAGGTGCGTCTTTTGGAGCGAAAAATACGGTAATATCGCTATGATATTAAATTGGAGGGTGTACAGAAAAGCAGTTTTTTCTGCTTTTCTGTGCACTTTCCCAGTGCTGGCAGAAATTAACACCAGCCTTTGGGCAGGCGTTAATTTCTGAAAGTAAAATGTGCAGCTTGGCTGCACAGTTTACTTTCTGTAACGCGCAGGAATAACTAATAGGGCCATCAACATGCATTTGCATGTTGTGGGCGCTATTAGTTTCGGGGAGGGGTTGGATGCGCGTTTTCGACGCGCTATTACCCCTTACTGTATAAGGGGTAAAGCTAGCGCGTTGAAAACGCGCGTCCAAACACAGGCTAATAGTGCGCTCCACCAGAGCACTCTGTACTGTATCGGCCCGATAATGAGCAGAACCGCACAGTCTCCAGCATTTTGCTGCAATCTCCAGCATTTTAAGTACCTGAAGATCCATATAATGCATCTCAGTCTTCAGCAAAATCCCTAAAATCTTTTAGCTTATATCAGAAAACCATTTGCGAAGAGAACTAAGGAGGATTTTAATTGAAGAATCCTAGGGTCCAGGCAACTGTAAACCCTCACTGTGCAATAAACTTTCTGTGGCACGTTGAGAGAGGTTAGGTTAGGTTAGGTCTGTCATTGTTTTCATTCTGTATGAATCTTTGACTCCCTGAGGACTGGGGGAAGGGGGAGGAAAAGGGGCAGTGGTGCTGAATGAAAGGCCTTGGTATCTGTCAGATGTTGAATACTGGAGTTTTCGGCCCCCTGTCTGGTGCAGAAATGGATAGGTGAACTTGGCCCCCCGATAAAGCCAATCGAAGGCAATTTCCCTGCTGAAAGGTGGCCTACCTGGGAGACCGAGGCTCCCGCCAGCTGCACATCAGTTCTGTCAAACTTGGCCAGGTCTGTCAATTAAGAGAACACAGGGTAATCTGTGAGCGCTGAAAGGGATCCCTTTACAGTGCTCGGCAGCTGAGAGACAGCCCATTGTTTGCACTGCATGTCTCACATAGTTTCAGGGCCCAGATAAGCAGACACACCATGAAAACCTGCATTATATGTAACCACAGTAATACCTCTTCTGGGGCAGGATAGATTGAGGAGAAGGAGTCTGAGCAGAGGTAATATTGCACCTTCATGCTCTGGGAGGTGGGGCAATGAAAGACATGGATATGGTGGTCCCAAAGCTAATTCGCAAACGCTTGTTGAATGATGAGGATATTTTTTTCCCTGGGATTTGGGAGTTCAGCTAGAAAGCAGGCTAACAGAATGGTGACTTAGAAAAAATGAATCAGATTAGTCACTTCTACCTGTGGCAAATTAATGAAAATCCCCTTTAACCGAAGGCATGGGCCACCCATGATCTCTAAGACTGGAGTTTAATAAAGCAGGGTAGAAGAAAAAGAAAGATAGAAGATCCTGTGTTTAAAAAGATGATTATATTCTCCCATTGGCAAACAATAGGAGAATCCAGTGCAAAATAGATTCTGGGTAGATTAATGAACAAGGAAAAGAAATAGAGTGACAATATCAATATCAAGCAAACGACATAATTACCACTCTCAAGACAGTGGATAAGGCAGAGATGGTGTCCTCATGCATTAGATGTCAGTTTTGGTAGCCAGAGACAAGCTGAGTGATTTCCGGGGAAATGGGGGTCTTTCATTTGCTTAAACACAGCATCCTGACTTTCTTGTGTTCTTGGGTTTACAGGCATTAAAAATGTAGTGTGAGAAAGTAGAAGATTTTTTCACAAGTTATTACCTCCTATGCACATTGCATTGAAATTTAAAAAATTAGAATTGTGCAGTAAATTATAAGCATACTTTCTATGGGTGCTGCAGGAAGAGAGGGGCTGCATGCTGAGGCAGATAATTCTAGAGTTGTTTTGTCTTGATTACAAAGTAATCAAGGGTGACCAAATGATAGAGGGGATGGAATAGCTCCCTTATGAGGAAAGGCTAAAGAGGTTAGGGCTGTTCAGCTTGGAGAAGAGACAGCTGAGGGGGGGATAAGACGGAGGTCTATAAATCATGAGAGGACTAGAATGGTAAATGTGAATCTGTTGTTTACTCTTTCCAATAATAGAAGGTCTAGGGGCACGCCATGAAGTTAGCAAGTAACACATTTAAAACAAATTGGAGAACATTCCAATGCACAATTAAGCTCTGGAATTCATTGCCAGAAGATATGGGAAAGGCATTTAGCTTAGTTGGGTTTTAAAAAGGTTTGGACAAGTTCCTGGAGGAGAAGTCCATAAACTACTATTAATTAAGATGACTTAGGGAATAGCCACTGCTATTACTGGCATCAGTAGCATGGGATCTATTTAATGTTTGGGTACTTGCCAGGCACTTGTAACCTGGATTGGGCACTGTTGGAAACAGGATGCTGGGCTTGATGGATCCTCGGTCTGACCCAGTATGGCAAATTCTTATGTTCTTATGTAATTTCCTCCATCTCCCCATCCTGCCTCTCTCTCTTGTCCCTCTTTGCTCCTTTTTCTCCTCTCATTCTTCTTCCCACCTACTTCTTAAAGTGCTTGCCCTTCTAGCAGCAATATTTCCTCTCCTTTGTAGTTCTGTGGCAGTCGGCTGTCATTGAGGGCCAGATGGGTTGGGCTCTACTGTTCCAAGCCAATGGTGGCACTTCCTCTGCCACCAGTTCTTCTCCTTCAGCTGATGGGACTTGGTGAACCCTGCCAGAACTGCTGCTGTAGACATCAGAGCCTCACCCACAGCATTTGATTTTGCTTTGTCAGTCTGCCTGTCGCTGCTCCCTGCCTGTGACATCAGTGTCACAGATAGATGGATGGACATACAGATGGACAAATAAAAAACACAAGTGCACGTTTTGTTTTTTTTTTATAAAACATGCTAAATACAAATTCTCTGAAGATGAAGCTATTTATCTACTGCAGACAATGATGTATTCCGTATTGGAAATCAAGAGCAGGAGAGAAATAGAATGGGGGTGAGGGGAGCAAGACAAAGAGGATAAGTACAGAGACAGAGACCCTTTGGGATCTCTACTAAATGGCCCTAGTCAAAGACCTGAATAGTGAGTGTAGGAGTGGAGCAAACCATTGTTACAACATCCCTTTGTGGTTGCTGCAGCTGGAGGCTCCAGCGTACTCAAGAGCAGGCTGCATCGATGTGGCATTTGGAGTCAGCAGTCAGAGGAGTAGGAGCTGTATTGCTTGAGTTGGGTTCCCCCCCCTGTTCTGTTGTGCTAGGCCTCACGGCTTGGAATCTGCACTGAACAGGATGGAGACAGATGCCTTATTGGTACACAGCCTGTCTAGTAAGAGTGTCCCAAGTTTTGAATTAGGAGATTATTTTAAATTTCTGTTTGGAAGTTTTCTTGTGAAATCTGTGGTTCTTGACTCAGGAAGGGGACGTTTTGGGGAAGTTCCTGTTATGGGAAGGCCAGGAGTAGAGAAGAATCTGCTGTATTCTGTCTCACAGCTTGGGGGACCAGTAGTAACTTGCTGCAGGAGAGTTCCTGTTTTGCCTTTTTGTGAGGATTTGGTTTCAGAGAGAAGCTTTGCCGCCACCCTTTCTGCCCAGAAATGAAAAAGAGAGGAGCCTTGTTGATTTATTTAAAAGATTTCTTAGCCACCTTCTCAGGGTTCAGGGCAGGATAGGATACAAGTAAAATCATCCATATTATACCAGATGGCACTGAGTGGAGAATGAGTATGCCATCTGCAGAGGAGAACTGTAAGTAACAACCTTTTGTTCATGTGGAGACTTCCCCATTGAAGTCTTCACCCTGGGAAAATAGAACTTGGGATTGTCTGGAAAACTGTAATTCAGGGATTTTGGGGAAGGGAATTCCACTCATATCTAGGGAACCCACTTTTCCATGCTTTAGAGGGTGAGATATTCCTGGATCCCAAATACCAAGGAACACCTGCATAGAAAAAGAGAAGCTTGGAGAACTGAGATAATAACTGGCTGTCTCAAGAGCAAGTGTGTATATTACCAAATATTTATTACTGAATATCCTTAGCAGTAAAGTTTGCCTGGTACACACAACCCAAATGTCCTGCCTATTTATATACACACAAGAAACTGAGTATCTAGGCAGAGCAAGAGAGTCATCTTCTGAACCTTGGGGCCTTAGAGATATATCCTAACCCCCTGCGGAAGAATTCAACCCCGGGGCTGTGGGACTTTGAATGGCAGTGACCTGGGACCTTGAGGTGGCCCTTGCCTTCCCAGATCAAAACCCAAAGAGGGGCTACATAAGTATCAGAATAGGTCCATTGGAGTAAGAGGTTGCTGGGAAGGAAAGCAGAGGGGAGCGGAAAAAAAGGAGCTAAGAAGCACCCAGAAGAGTTGGCTTGATTTGGAAGCAAGGATGGAGAGGTACTTACAAATACCACAAATAATTTATTATGCTAACCTAATCATTTGCCTTGCTACTAATATTCTAATAGTGCACACAGACCTATATAATACAGTGTAGCCTGCATGTTAAGGCTGTTTTTTGCATGTGTTAAAAATAATATGCTATGTAATAAGGTACATGCTCATTACATGGGTCCACAAACTTGTTAGCAGGAATTCACCAAAATTAGCATCATCATGTATATAAATGAAGGAACACCAAATGAAAATGAGTATTTAACAAGTGCAAGGTAAATAGCATGGTATGTTCTTCTCCACATGCTATTAATAGTGCTTGGTAAGGCCTAAGATTTAACGCATGCCTCAGAACAGATGTTACAGTTCTATCTTGCATGTTAACACCTGAAGTGCTTCCCTTCATCTGCAGATCTCCCAATGCTAACTGGCCAGAAGTGAAAGAGCCAATTGGTACGGGAATCTCTCCCAAATACCCCAGGTGTGCTGTATAAGAAGCTTCATCCCTCCCTCTTCCCTTCAAGAATGAAGAAATCCCTCTGGGGCTAGACCAGATCCTCACTCAGCCGTCCAGAATGGTCACTTACCTGTGCGGAGGGTCCTTGTATTGTTCGCCAGTATGAAGGACTTCAGAGACCAGAAACTTGGAAAGAGGGAGAGAAGGTATTTTGACTGGAGAATATGAAGAGAGAGAAAATTGGAAGACAGAGGGGATTGCCTCTAAGATATGGAGGCATGAATTGTGGTTTTGGGGGGCAGTGTCCTCCAATGGGTTAGTTTTGAATATACCATGATAAGAATGAACCTCTCTCATAAACCAGGGTATGCTGGATATGATTTAAATCGCTTAAATTTACTGCTAAGGTTTTTCTTGGTACTTGCCAAAGAGAGCCTCCTTCTGGAATTCATATGATGAAATGTGTACAGGCAACATATCAAGGTGCGTTTGGAAGTTCTTTTCAATCTGGCCAGTGATATCCAATACAATTGGGACTATTTCTGTATCTTTCTGGCAAATTTTCTTGGTCTCTGACTGCATCATTTGGTACCTAAGGATCTTCTCTCTCTCTATAGGGTCCACAGAACTGTCACTTGATACTGGCACGTCTCTTAGCAATGCCATTCTTGTGTATTTCTCCTTTACCACAATGTCTGTTTTTGTGCATTGAGCTTTTTATTGGTTGGAATGAGAATGTCCCAGATGATCACAACTTCTTCATTCTCTACAATTCTCTCAGGATCATGATCCCAGTGCTTTTTCTGGTACACCAATATTATAGTAGAGGTGTGCAGGGATAAAAAAATTCATTTTTGTTTTCGGTTTCATTTTCGGGAGGTTTTTGCCCCACAAATTTTGGTTCCTGAAACGTTTAATTTGTTTTATTCGGGTGAAAAAAAAAATGAATCAAACATTAAAAAATAAAAACCAAAAATGAACCCCAAAAGAAAGCGGGGCCTCCCATCCCCACCCGGAAAATGCTGCAGCCAGGATCCCCCCCCCCAGCCCCCACTTACCCGGTCTGGTGGGGATCTGCCTGCAAGGCCTAGGCCAAGGCCAAAACCTTGGCCTTGATTAGGCTAAGGATGCGGTAGGTTGCTGTGACCTTGCCCTTGGCCAGAGTCTGAGTCCAGGCCCGATGCCATGGCCCAGCCCAGAAGCCTGGCCCCAATGCCAGGGTCAACTCAGACCCAGGCCCGATGCCTGGGTCTAGGCTAGAGCTCAGGCACAAATCCAATGCCACGGCCTGGCCCAGAGGCTGGATCTTGACACTGGGGCCTTGATACGGACCCAGGCCTGATGCCTGGTCCAGCCTGGAGGTGGGGTCCTGATGCCTGGCCTCAGCTTACAATGCCGAACATTAAAATGGTGCCATCCACCTGGGGTGCATGTGCCAGAGTTAATTTACTCCAGTGCGACCCCAGTGGACAGTGTCAGTTTACAAAGAAAGAAGAGGACATCATTGTAAGAATTGTGAGGCTTGGTGTTCCGGGCCTTGGCCTGACCCTAGGCCGAGGCTCAGGTGTCGGGATCCGGCCTCCAGGCCAGGCCCTGGCATCAGGCCTGGTTTGCGCCAAGACCCGGCCTCCAGCATCAGCACCTTCTTTTCTCTTCTTCCTAACCTCTGTCATCATAATTGCATTCTTTCCCCCACCCCTTTCCTTTTACCCCAGGCATCATCAGCTTCCCTCTCCCCCACCCCCTGTCATAATCACTCTCCTTTTTCTCTCTCCAACCCCTGGCATCATCATCACCTTCTATTCCTTCCTCCTCCCCTTGGCATTATTTTCACCTTCTCTTCTCCTCTCTCTCCCTCCCTCTACCCCCTTGGCATCATCATCACCTTCTATTCCCTTCCCTCTCCCCCTTGTGGCAGTATCATCACCTTTCTTCCCCTCCCCTGACATCATCATCTTATCTTCCCTTCCCTCTCTCTCCACCCTTCGGCATCATCCATCATCAGCTTCTTTTCCCTCTTCTCCCATCCCCTGGCGTCTTCACCCTTTCCTTCCCTCTTCCTCATACTCTTGGGCATCATCACCATCGTTTCCCTTCCCTTCCTTTTCCCTCACAAGCCCCTGGTACATTCATCTGTCTATCCATATCCTCCAGCACATTCAGCTGTCCCTTCTTCTCTTTCCCTCCCATGTTCTGGAACTACCAGAGGTCGATGAGCAGCGCTTACCTGGTGCTGCTTCTTCTTCTTCTACTACCGGCTTCCCTCTGCAAATGGAACTGCATTGGGCCACCATGTCTGGTAAAGACTATAGGGCCCTGTGCAGTTGCAATCGCAAAGGAAAGCTGGCAGAGGGGGGGAGCAGCAGCAATAGATAAGCACTGCTCTCCAACTCCCTCTGCTGGCGGGAGGACATCCTACAGGCCAGAGTTGCAGGGCAGAAAGAAAATGAGGACTGCTGCAGTACCTCATCTCTTATCGGGCTCTGGCTGGAAGCTGGAAGACAATTTTGCAGCCACACCTGCAGTTCAGCCCTAGCACACCAGTCAGGAAATGCTGCAAGTGTAGACAAGGCAAGGCAGGCTGGAGAGATGAGGCAGGAAACAGGAACACAGGAACTAGGAACACAAAAGCAGCAACACACACTACACACACAATGTAGGAGACCCGGTGCTGAGGCTTCTGCTGGAAGTCTGGGGCAGCCTTATGTGATGAGTCTATGTGATGTCATCAGCGGGTCTCGGATTGAGATTTCCCGCTATTGGCCTTTTAAGAGGCGCTGCGTGCACGTGTGCCTAAAGCAATCACAGGGAGGAGCAGAAGCAAGGCGTCGAGAAGTGGCATCAGAGCCGCTGTCAAGGCTAGGGCCTGTATCATGCGAATGGTGTCGGGGTTAAATGCCATGGCTTGTAGGGTTTCCCTTGAGCCATGAATTGTAACAGTTACAAGCTTCAGTCATGGAGATGTTTTTTAGTTTTGCCTAATTTTCCTTTAAGAAAGGTCACCTTTGCTCACGTGTGCAGATAGAATGTCATCCTGATGTCATCCGAGAAGCTCTTCACACATGGAGTGGTTCCACTAAGGGCCGGATTTTAAAAGCCCTGCGCGCGTAAATCCGGCCGGATTTACGCGCGCAGGGCACTCGTGTGCTGGCGCGCCTATTTTGCATAGGCCGCCAGCGTGCGCACAGCCCCGGGACGCGCGTAAGTCCCGGCGCTTCGTTAAAGGGGCGGGGGGAGGGGGCATGTCTGGGGCGTGTCCGGGGTCAGGGGCGGTTCGGGGCAGGACCGGGGGCGTGGCTCCGGCCCGGTGGCGTGGTCGAGGCCTCCGGACCAGCTCCCAGGTCAGGTGATGGCGCGCCAGCAGGCGTAAATCTGCCAACAAAGGCAGGGGGGGGTTTCGATAGGGCCGGGGGATGGGTTAGGTAGGGGAAGGGAGGGGAAAGTGCGGGGGGGGTGGAAAGAAAGTTCCCTCCGAGGCCGCTCCGATTTCGGAGCGGCCTTGGAGGGAAAGGCAGCGCGCGCCGAGCTCGGCGCACGCAATTTGCACAAATGTGCACCCCCTTGTGCGCACCGACCCCGGATTTTATAAGATACGCGCGGCTACGCGCGTATTTTATAAAATCCAGCATACTTTTGTTCGCGCCTGGTGCGCGAACAAAAGTATGCACTCACGCAAATTTATACAGTCTACCCCTAAGTGCACTGCCTCCATTGTATGCAAATATATCTCGTGCATATTCATTGTGGATATCCTGAAAACCTGGTCTGCTTGTGGCTTTCAAGGACCAGAATTGGCCACCCCTCCATTAAGTGATGATCACAGGATCTATAAAAGTTCAAGTCACCTACAAATAGCAGATGCAATGCTATCTGTGGTTCATTAGTGATTTCTGTGCAGAACTTATTCTGCTGGTAACTGGTTTTGGTGGTCTGGAAGTGAAATGCAGTAGCTGTGAATGGTGACATGTCTTCTGCTTAGTTCTAATAATTATGTGCATTGCGGGGATTACTTATAGAGAGACAGGTTACGGCAGAAGTCGGACAGTAAATAACAGTTCTATCAAATGGAGTCCTCAGAGTGAAAAAGTATCTATATCACACACATAAAATCTCACTCTACTTAGCAGAAAACACACAATTGTTAAAGTAACATTTGTTTAATTAATGAGACCTCATATCCTGCACCAGGACCGCATGATATTATCTTGTATCCAATTTATATGTGCTTCAGTGTTTCAGTCATGAATTGTCCGGAAGTTACCAGCCATCAATATTTTTTAGTCATTTTTGTAGATGGAAATGAAATGTTCACTCCAATGAAATAAAATTCAAGACCAATACTTATTTTGGGTCTCGAATAGATAATCCTCAAAGGTCAAAGTCCACTAACATATCACAGGAATGCTGGAATCTCGAGCTCAGTGGCAACTTAGATCTTCGATATAATAACTTCAGCAGCGTTTATGATCCTATCTTCCTCAGGGGTTGATTAAAGATTTCTGCAGTGGAGATAGAGATGCCTACTGGCTGTCCGCGTTAATACAAGACCCTGGTGCTGAAAACAAACATATTTCATGTAAGCGTCAGTTTGCTTTGTGTGAGACTGAATCTTAGCAAATACAATTGTGCAAGCTGAATACTCCTGAAGAGGGGTCCATGAAGGCAACATCTTAAGTGAAACACATACACCGATCCCTAGCTGAAAATACTTATTTCTTCTCAGGAGGAATGCTCCTATTCCTGTAGCATCTCTGGTATGGAATGCTGCAGTTAACCACTGCCATTTTTAAAGGGCTAAACGCCGGAGATATAGCTGTCACTCAGAAACTGGCTAAAGCCTGCTCATTCAGGCTGGAAAACTACAAAGCAAGAATAAAAATAACAAAAAATTACAGCGTATACCAATCAATTTTTTTCATTAAGACCATAAGGAGAAACTAAATCCAGTGGAATTCATGTCTGTTAACAAAAGTTTGAATTTTGTGCCCATAAGGTGGAGGCAAACTTGCTCAAGAATGGTCCAGTTCAGATCAGAAAAGAGAGTGACCCAGTTCTATGCAGTGAACCACAACAGAAGTACAGTCTTTGTTGGTGCCAATATGACTTTTAATTCTTCTCGTAATGCAACCCATATAAATTTTGAGACAAGAACTTAATAACAGGTACACCGCATTCTGTACGTTACAATCAGTCTCTTCAGTCCTGCAAAACATGTAACTTGTCATGGGATGTTATCAATGGGATCCCTGTATTGTGCTGGCACACATGTCACAGGAGCCACAGGCACACAGTCCAACAGATTGATCAAAGTCCTGTCTATACATTATGGAACAGCTGATACCACACAATCCTTGATGTTTTTTCCTTGTGTATACAAGATTAAAGGTGAATTTGTTAAAAGTGTATGATAACTCAAGAAGTGCCAGTGCCAATGTATAGAGGATGCGATTTTGTGTGCTAAGTTTGAATATTTTAAAACATAGATAGTCTCCTCAGATCTCTCTGATGCTCTGTATTGGAGTAACTGGTGTCAATCAAAGAACCACGCTCTCAATCTGGCTCTTCTTATAGTCTTCCAAGAGTATCCCCATGATATGAATCTCTGTTCCATATCTATAGATTGTGAATCAAAATCCCCCATAGATGAGCAAAGATGGCACAGTCTAAAAAAACTGGCTTACAGGAAGGCCACATTTAAATGTTCTAGGCTGGTAACTTTCAAATCTTAAAAGATTATTTATTTATTTATTTATTTATTTATTTATTATTTTTATTATACCGAGTTTCATGATAGGAATCACATCAACCCGGTTTACAATTAACAATGTGAGTAGAGGCAGAGAGTAACAAAGTAAAACATTTCCCAATTCAACGTCACATATAGAATGAAACTTAACAGATATAATAACAATATTTAGGATGTGAGAAAGTTACAAAAAACAAGGAAAAATAACTAGGATCTGAAAGGGGGAGGAAATTGAAGGAAGAATATTAACATTTTAGCCAACTGTATCAATTAATAAATATGTATAGTATTATAAAAATATAGATGAGTAGCAAAAATGATCAAATATGATGCTGTTGTGAATTATAATAATAAGATGCTGTGACTGCGTATGAAGTTAGTGGGTTTATTACAGTTCACTAACTTTGAGTTTGTGCTGATGGGTGGGGAATTTAATCCAGTTCTGGGAACGCTTTTTTAAAAAGCCACGTTTTTAGTCTCTTCCTAAAAGTTGGGGCGCATGGTTCTTGTCTTAAGTCCGGTGGGATGGAGTTCCAAAGGATTGGACCTGCTGATGAAAGAGCTCTTGAACTGTAGGATTTATGTTGGTAAGTTTTGGCATGAGGTACCTGAAGTGATTCTTTGTAATGTTCCCTGATGGGTCTGGCGGCTGTGTATTTTTTTTAAAAGGATTTGTAAGTCAAGTTGAGTGTGTTGATGGATGTTCTTGTAGATAATCATGATGGTTTTGTACATAATTCTGAAGTGGATCGGTAACCAATGAAGGTCTTTGAGGATGGGGGAGATATGGTCGATTTTCCTGGAGTTTGTAAGTATTCTAGCTGCTGTGTTCTGTACCATTTGTAAAGGCTTGGTGTAAGAAGCTGGGAGGCCTAGTAGTAGAGAATTGCAATAATCTAGTTTGGAGAAGATTATTGCTTGCAGGATTGATCTAAAATCTTGCGCGTGGAAAAGTGGCTTTATTCTTTTCAGAATATGTAATTTGTGGAAGCAGTCTTTTGTAGTTCGGTTTATGAATGGTTTGAGGTTAAGACGGTTATCTAGGATGGCTCCTAGATCTCTTACATGGGTGGTTTGTAGGAGGGTAGGTGGCTTTGAGAGCGTGATGTTGTTTTCAGGTGCTATAAGGAGATATTCCGTTTTCGACGCATTAAGGACTAGGTTTAAGCTGGTAAGGAGGTGTTTGATTTCTAATAAGCAACTATCCCAATATTCCATGTTGACGAGATTGAATCTTTTATAGGGATCACAATCTGTACGTCGTCCGCGAAGAGGAAGTGTTAAGGCTTAGTTTGTGAGTAGTTGACAGAGTGGTAGGAGGTATACATTAAATAGGGTGGGTGAGAGGGATGAACCTTGTGGCACCCCTCTGGTGGAGTGGTGATATTGGGATTCTGTATTGTGAATTTTGACCCTATATCCTCTGTTTTCCAGGAAGGTTTTGAACCATGTTAGTGAAGTAGCTGTCACTCCAATATTTGCTAGTTGTTTTAAGAGGAGGTAATGGTTGACAGTGTCAAAGGCCGCCGAGAAGTCGAGGAGGATTAGTAAAAATGCTTTGCCTTTATCGATGCCGGCGAGGAGGAAGTCTGAAAGTGCAAGAAGTAGTGTTTCTGTGCTTGCAGCTTTTCGAAAACCATATTGGTTTGGAGACAGAATGCCGTGGTCTTCCAAGTAGTTGGAAAGTTGGGTGTTCACCAATTTTTTCCATTATTTGGCTATGAATGAAGGTTGGAAATAGGGCAGAAGTTGTTGGGATCACTTGGATTTAGATTCGGTTTTTTTAGGAGGGGTTTGATTGAAGCTGTTTTTAGATCATCTGGGTAGATACCCTGGGAGAGGGAACAGTTTATAATTTCGGCAAGGGATTTTGATATAGTATCAGGAATGAGAAGTAGCATTTTGGAAGGAATTTGATCAAAAGGGTGTGATGAAGGTTTCATTTTCTTCAGCACTGATTGTATCTCTGTGAGAGTGATGGGTTCGAATGCTTTAAGCTGTATATCTTTGTTAGGGAGAAGGTATGTGTTTGTCTTGGGAGCTAGTGGTTAGTGATAGTTGATTGAGGAGGTCAGAGATTTTTTTGCTGAAATGAAGAGCCAGTTCGTCTGCTTTGGTCTGAGAGAATTCGGGTGGTATATCAGGAGTGATAGGTTTAGTGAGATTGGAACGAAGGCGAATAGGGCTTTTGAGTCAAAGATGAGGTGATGAACCTGACGGGCATAGTAGTCTCTTTTTGTTTTCTGTGTACTGCTTTTGTATTGGTGGAGCGTGCGTTTGTAGTCTGAGAGTGAGGTGGTGAAGGGGCTTTACGCCATTTTCTTTCTTTCTGCCGAAGTAGTTGTTTGAGATTTCTCAGTTCATCATTAAACCAGGGTTGTCTTTTGGATGCCTTTGATGGTTTTATGCTGCATTGTGGTAGCAAGACAAGAATCATATCAATGTATGATAATGTCTAAGAATGCGATCTGTTCATGATGTATTGGCCTTGAATTTTATTTCATTGGCCTGAACATTTTACTTGCATCTAAAAAAATACTAAAAATATTGATGGTTGGTAGCTTCGGGACAATTCAAGATCGACGATTACAAATACTGATGCACATATCAATTGGATGCAAAACACGAGATAATATTGTACGTGTTGCACGTCCCGGCCGCGCTGCTGCCACAACCGGGCCTGCTCACCTCGGGCTCCCCTCCACGAGGCCTGGTCTGATCTCCCTCGCAGCTGTAGCCAGCCCCCAGCGCCCGCGGTGACCCACGGCAACTTCGGGGCCTTCGGCCTCGCACTGCTCCTCACGGCGGGGCTTGGCATCCCCTGTGACGTTGGGGCCACCCCTAGGCGCGCTTGCGTGCGGATCATCCAGCCCTTTAAAGGGCCTAAGACGGGAAACTCCTCCGTGGCGCCCAGCGATGATGTCACCTGAGCCCTGGATAAAAGGCAGGGCTCAGTCTCCAGTTCTTTGCCTTGGCAAACGGGTCGTCACATTTATGTGAAGCTAGTTGCCGTCCTGTGTTCCTACTTCCTTGATCCTATGCTTGTTCCAGTGTTCCTGCATCTGTGTTCCCGTGGTCCTTCTGTGTGCCAGCATCTGTTCCTGATTCCTGTTCTGCTACCCAGGTTGTACCTTCTCGGACTGATTCACGGTACTGACCTCGGCTTGTCTCTGACCACATTTGGACTGATACCCGGTATTGACCTCTGCTCACCACTGACCACATTTGGACTGCTGCCTGGAACTGAACTCTGCTTATCACTTACCTCGCTCGGACTGATACCTGGAACTGACACTTGCTTTGGCTGACCACCCTCCGATGGATACCCTGGCTTTGACCCTTGTGCTTCACTTGGGCCCTCTCTTCACTTCTCCTGTGACCACCAGGTCTGCCTACTCTGATGCTACCCGCAGCCTTCTTTAAGCTAGACCACTAGGCGCTGCCTATCCTGTCCGGAGGACCTTCAGTTCCTGTTCCTTTCCAGTGGTCTCCGGTACACTCTGTTCCGGTCTAACTCATCTGTTCTCCACTAGCCATGCAGCCTTGTTCGTGGTGGGCACACCTCTCTGCTACCTCTACAGGAGACCCTCCGAGGCCCATCTAAGCCCAGGTGGTCCGGGTACCCAAGGGCTCAACCCATGGAAACCCCGGACTGTTACTGGTGAAGCTCCAGCTTGCCTCTGTCTCCTTATGTGCTTTGCCTCCTGGCGGCAGGCACCCTCTGGGACCTCCCTGAGGGCTGTACCAATCCTGCGCCAGGCCAAGGGTCCACCTCCAGCAACAGGTTGCCAAGGCCATGGACTCGGTGGAGTCCTCCGTCTTACAGGGTATACCAGGCCTGACTACATGAGTCTGGGAGCAGCAACAATTTCTCGAGTAGAGAGATTACGCTCACAACTGGAAGAGTCTGCCATGGCCAATCCAGGGACTCTCACCAACAGCGCTTCCTCCGCTTCATCACCCTCACAGGCACTGCTGGCCTTCCCAGCTCCTTCCCATTTTAATGGGGATCCTCGTCTCTGCCAAGGTTTTATCAACCAGTGTTACTTGCAGTTTGCGCTACAACCTTCTTTATTCCCAGATGAAGTGACGAAGATCACCTTTATCTTATCGCGATTGGAGGGGAAAGCCTGGCATGGGCCTCCCTGCTCTGGGAGCATCTGATACCCTACTACAGCAGCTCTCTCAATTCATTTCCACGTTCCGATGCTCCTTTGATGATCCAGGCCGACAAGCGGTCGCCGGACACATCTTCTCCACCTCCGCCAGGGGTCCCACTCCCTTTCTATATACACCATGGAGTTCCGAACCCTGGCAACGGAATTGGGATGGCAGGAAGACTGCCTGTGGGCACTCTATCTCAAGGGACTGTTACCTGCTCTGAAGGACGAATTGGCAGCTCTAGAGATCCCTACATTGTTGGAGGACTTCATCTTGTTGGTTGGGCAGATTGACCACCACTTCCAGGAATGGCACCGGGAAGTAAAGGCTGTCCGACAACCAATTCTGGAACCACCTCGGTCCATCAGCCCCAGATTAAGGGCACTTCTGGTGATTGCCCCGCCTAAAGAAGAACCCATGTAAATAACTGCGGGCGCTTTACTCCCGAAGAACGCCTCCGAAGGCGGAAGTCTGGTCTCTGCCTTTACTGTGGGGGTCCTGGCCACCTTATCCAGACCTGTCCGGTGCGTCCAGGAAACTCCAGAGCCTAAGCCCAATGGTGGTCCCGAGCTTGGGCACTACAGTTACCGGCCCTCAACTTCTGCTGCCTGTCTCCCTCTCCAAGGAGACACATGCCTTCTTGACCACTGCCCTCGTGGATACTGAGGCCGGTGGGAACTTCATTCTTTAAGAATTAGTGACTCTACTGAAAATCCCTACTCAACCCCTTGAAATACCATTGCGAATCACCTCCATCCACGGAGAACCCTTACTTGATCACATCACCCATCATACCCTAGCCATCCGACTGACCGTAGGGACCCTCCATGAAGAAGAGATTCCTCTCATGATCCTGAAATGGTCCGTACACCCCATTGTTCTCGGCCTACCCTGGCTACAATTGCACTCCCCATATTTTGACTGGGAGTCGCTCCAGCTTACCCAGTGGGGTCCTCAGTGCCAGGAACGTTGTTTACGGCAGGTATCGCCATCTATACCAGTGCTAACACCTACTACCCTTCCTGGGTTACCTATGCCCTATGCTGACTACCAAGATGTCTTTTCCAAACAGCAAGCCAACATCTTACCCCCTCTCCAGAAGTTCAACTGCCCAATCGAACTGTTGCCTGGCACCACACCTCCCAAGGGCAGAATGTATCCTCTCTCACTTCCAGAGACCCAAGCCATATCCGCCTACATTAAGGAAAACCTAGCCAAAGGTTTCATATGGCCCTCTACCTCCCCTGCGGGTGCTGGTTTCTTTTTTGTAAAGAAGCAAGACGGTACTTTACGGCCATGTATTGACTACCGAGGACTGAACACCATCACCCGCAAGGCCTAGTACCCACTACCGCTCATCAGTGAACCTTTCGATCGGCTCCAGGGGGCCCAATTTTTTACTAAGTTGGACTTACGCGGGGCATATAACTTGGTCTTCATTCAACCAGACAATATATGGAAAACCGCATTCAATACGCGGGATGGACACTACGAATATGTAGTCATGCCCTTCGGGCTATGCAACACTCCTGCCATTTTCCAGAGGATGATGAATGAGATCTTTCAAGATCTCCTCTATTCCTTCATCTTAGTTTATCTGGATGACATCTTGATTTTTTCCAGAGACTTGGAATCTCATCGCTCTCATGTCCAGACCATTCTCAAGCGATTTGGAGACCATCACCTCTACGACAAACTTGAAAAATGCCTTTTTGAGCAGTCTAGCCTCCCATTCCTGGGCTACATCATCTCCAGCCAAGGATTCTCTATGGACCTGGACAAGCTCCAATGTTTTCGTGACTGGCCCCAGCCAGTTGGCCTACGAGCTCTACAAAGGTTCTTGGGATTCCCGAACTATTACCGACACTTTATTGCCCACTACAACTCGCTAGCCGCTCCACTCAATGCCATGACTAGGAAGTGATGTGACCTCTGGGAGTGGAGTCCCAAAGCCCAGTCTGTGTTCCAGGCCCTTAAAGAGGCCTTCCATACCGGACCCGAATTGTCCCTTTATTGTAGAGGTTGACACATCCGCAATTGGCGCCGGAGCAGTTCTTAGCCAATACTCCATGAAAGGAGTCCTTATTCCGTGCTCGTTTTACTCCCACAAATTCTCTCCTGCTGAACGCAATTATACCATCGGGGACCACGAACTTCTGGCCGTGAAACTTGCCCTCCAGGAGTGGTGCCCCTGGCTAGAGGGAGCACAGCACAAATTCACTATTTACACAGACCACAAAAACTTAGAATATTTGAAAGAGGCTCAGCTTCTGAACGCACGACAGGCCTGCTGGGCTCTCTTTTTCGCGCGGTTCAATTTTGAACTGCGCTACCACCCGGCTGAGAAGAATCTCCGTGCTGATGCACTGTCACGCTTGGAAGAGCCGGAAGATACTCCTGAGACTCCAACCCATATTATAGATCCTGCCTGTATCTCCATCGCAGTCACTACCACTGTGCCAGCTGGTAAGATGGTGGTGCCCCGACGCCTCCAAGAGCATGTACTACGTGGGCCCATGACTCCTGGCTTGCTGATCATTCCGGCTAGGCCTGAACCCTCGAGATACTTCGCAGACACTACTGGTGGGCCAGTATGGTAAAAGATGCCCGAAAGTATGTAGACTCTTGCCCTGTCTGTGCTCAACAAAAATCTCCCACCGGACATCCGTGGGGGCTTCTCCAGCCCCTTCCTGCACCCACAGAACCCTGGACCAGTCTTTCCACAGACTTCATTGTGGACCTGCCCACTTCCAAGGAGCACACCGTAATCTGGGTCATAATAGATCGCTTCTCCAAAATGGCCCATTTTGTGCCTTTACCTGGCCTACCATCAGCTCTTAAACTTGCACGACTATTCCTGAATCACGTCTTCCGTCTCCACGGATTGCCACAGGAGATCATCTCGGACCATGGCCCTTAGTTCGCTGCAAAATATTGGAGATTCCTCTGCAGTAAATTCAACATCACCTTCAACCTGACCTCCGCCTACCATCCGCAGCCCAATCGCCAGGCCGAGAGAACCAGTGGCTCCCTGAAGGCCTTCCTCCGGTCCTACATTAATGACCAGCAGGATAACTGGGTCGACCTCTTCCTGTGGGCAGAATTGTCACATAATACCCACGTCGCATCCGCCACTGGGACCTCACCGTTTGCAGTGGTTTTCGGGCGACAACCTCGCCAGCCTCTTCCAGTTCCTCTCTGCGAACCATCTCCTGCAGCACAGTCTATGGCCCAGACCATCCACCGGCTATGGGACCAAGTCAAAGAACGCCTCTGTCAAGCAGCCGACCGGGCCAAACGGGTGATGGATGCCCACCGTTGGGCTGCCCCGGTATTTCTTCCTGGTCAGAAGGTCTGGCTCAGCACGAGGCACATCCGCCTTCGGCTGCCATCTCAGCAACTGGCTCCTAAATTCATAGGGCCATTTCCTGTCCTTCGCCAGGTGGGAGCAGTAACATACCAGCAGAAGCTGCCTGCGAGCCTCGGGATCCACAATACATTCCATGTATTTCTGCTCAAGCCACTAGTTTTACCTTGGCCCTCGCGGAGACCACCACAACCCACTCAGCATGCTGCTGAACCAGAGGCTACCCTACAAGTCCGAGAGGTTCTAGATGTTCGTCGCCATAGAGGGCACTGGGAGTACCTCCTTGCGTGCGAGGGCTTCGGTCCGGAGGAAAATTTGTGGTAGCCCTTCCACCACATCCTCGTACCTTCCATCAGCAGCACCCAGAGAAGCCTAGACTGGTAAAGGGGAGGCCTAGAAGGGGGGGTACTGTTGTGCGTCTCGGCCACACTGGTGTCACGACCGGGCCTGCTCACCGTGGGCTCCCTCCGTGAGGCCTGGTTTGTCCTTCCTCGTAGCCGCAGCCAGCCCCCGACGCCCACGGCATCCCATGGCATCTCCAGGCCCTTCGGGGCCTTCAACCTCGCACTGCTCCTCATGGCAGGGCTTGACGTCCTCTGTGGTGTCGGGGCCACCCCTAGGCGGAGGGAGCCTAAGGCGGGAAACTCCTCCTCAGTCTCCAGTTCCTTGCCTTGGCAAACGAGTCGTCACATTTATGTGAAAAAAGTTGCTGTCCTGTGTTCCTGCTTCCTTGATCCTGTGCTTATTCCAGTGTTCCTGGATTCCTGTGTTTGTTCCAGTGCTCGTTTCAGTGTTCCTGTGTCTATGTTCCCGTGGTCCATCCTGTGTGCCAGCATCTGTTCCTGATTCCTGTTCTGCTACCCAGTTTGTACCTTCTCGGACTGATTCACGGTACTGACCTCGGCTTGCCTTTGACCACGTTTGGACTGATACTGGTATTGACCTCTGCTCGCCACTGACCACGTTTGGACCACTGCCTGGAACTGACCTCTGCTTAACACTGACCTCGCTCAGACTGATATCTGGAACTGACCCTTGCTTTAGCTGACCACACTCGGCCTGATACCTGGAACTGACCCTTGCTTTAGCTGACCACCCTCGGATGGATACCTTGGCTTTGACCCTTGTGCTTCACTCAGACACTTTCTTCACTTGTCCTGTGACCACCAGGTCTACCTGCTCTGATGCTACCCGTGGCCTTCTAGAAGCTAGACCTCTAGGCGCTGCCTATCCTGTCCAGAGGACCTTCAGTTCCTGTTCCCTTCCAATGGGCTCCGGTGCACTCTGTTCTGGTCTAGCTCATCTGTACTCCACTAGCCGCAGTCTAGCTCATCTGTTCTCCACCTGGGTTCATGGTGGACACACCTCTCTGCTACCTCTCCAGGAGACCCTCCGAGGCCCACCTAAGCCCAAGCGGTCCGGGTACCCAAGGGCTCAACCCATGGAAACCCTGGACTGTTATTGGTGAAGGTCCAGCTTGCCTCTTTCTCCTTGTGTGCTCCGCCTCCTGGCAGCAGGCACCCTCTGGGACCTCCCTGAAGGCCGTACCAATCCTGCGCCAGACCAAGGGTCCACCTCCAGTGCAACAGTACGGTCCTGGTGCTCGATATGAGGTCTCATTAATTAAACAAATGTTATTTGAACAATTGTGTATTTTCTTCTAAGTAGAGTGAGATTTTGTGTGTGGGACAGTAAATAACAGCAGTCTCAGACAACTAAAAGAACAATTGTAAACAAAAATGTGGAAAAGTAAAAGAATTACCATATATGTAGAGAATCCGATGGATTCCTACTAAGAGGATCAATTCAACTTTTCAAGGGGAACAGTATAGCAAAAATATTGTGGGTTATAGTTCCACCATGTAGGAGCCTAAGATGGTGAATTCCTAGTCTATATAAACTCCTGCCAACATCTTAAGCTGTGGATTTTTTAGTTGACCCTTCTAGGGGCAGCAAGTTCCCTTGCTGCTTCCTTGATGGTTTATTTTTATAGTGAAGGACTCTTTTATCTCTAAGATTGAGACCTGGCTTAAGTGAAAAAGGCAGGGTGCCTTTCCCTACTTATAACTATGTATTTTGGAAACATTTCTTTTGGGAAGAGGAAGTTTTGTCTACCCTTCCTGCCTCATATTTTGGTTTCCCCTTTTTCTTAAATGGTTGTTTGTTTATCCTAGGGCCCAGGGACTCAGTCTTTTCCTAACATCTTCAGGAAGGGTGTCTCTCACAGACAGAGAACCGTAGGACCATCAGCGTCCTCTTAGATGAATGAATTTTCATTCATTCTGAGGGAGAAGGAGTAAAGGATGGGAGAAGGAGATCAGTGTTACTACCCAGGTGTATCCACTTTTATCTCAATGAGATTAAGGGGAGAGAGGAGTTACACGGGTACCCCTTCAGGTACAACCAACAAAAAGGAGGAGAAGATGGAAGAATTACAGGAAAGGTATAAGAAGTGGAGCTTTTTCCATGTAATACATCTAAATTGACTAAAAAACTTATCCACTAGATATTGGGAAGGAGCTTGCACACTGCCCCAATGATTAGAAGGAAGAAAGATTACAATTGAATGGAATTTTCTTTAACATCAGAGTAACTTTCTGGAAATCTAAGGTCACAAATTTATTGAAGATCTAAAGCATAGCAAGGAATTAGTAAATACCAAGAGCTGTAAAGAATCCATTTATCAATTTTCCATTCTTAATCAGTAAAAGCTTAAGTTGGAAACTACATCAGCTTCCAGCGTGATTATTAGTGCTGTATACAGTAGATTTTAATGCTTGCTTGAGAACTAAGCACCACAAAAGGCCTAGAAGAGTATTCTTCCCACCCCCATCAGTGAATCTTGGATACTTAGAGAAAAAGTATCATGATGAGAGGACTCTAACATCTACCCTATAGTTTGAGAATGTAGTTCCTGGGGTCCTATTGTGGGGTTCTAGCCCAGGGTTTACATGCAGAACAAATGAAGCCTACTTTTCAGGATGCACATGTTTGCCTGTGCATATTCACAGATTCCCCCCCCCCCCAAAAAAAAAAAAAAAATACCCCTGTTAGGATACCCTTGGACTTTCTTATATGTACTGAAAATTGGTGTGGCGAGGACATTAAACACAAAAGTTATTGGGGATGGTGGGGGACACATGAACATATACACAAACAGACATATTGATCACATAAGCCTTCTTCCCTGCAGAAAGTGGACTAAAAATAGGGAAGAAAATTTTCAAAGTGACTTATGCAGGTAGAAAACATTCTACCCATGTTCAGTGATAACTTTCTGCAGGCTCGACAACCTGGAACCTTTTGCCGTCGATCTGAAATCTTTTTGGACTTTCTTTCTTTTCCTCATTGCAGCTGAAGTAGAAGGTCGAGGTTGCTGCTGACTCTGACCTGTTATCTTTTTTTTTTCTTTTTTAGAAAATTACCACCGCCCATATTAATTGACTGTCCAAAAAATGAACTTAAAGGCCTGCGTGTTCTTCTACAAAGAGTGCACTTTTAGTCGCATTGGGAGGAGGCATTCCTGAGTGCATGTTTAGGTCAGGAGTAGGAAAAGTACGCACATAGATGGCATTTTCAGATCTTTGCTTGTACATTTCTAACAAAAAAGTCTAGCCACAGAAAAAAGCAGGCGCAAGTGAATATAGCTTTATAAAGCTATCATCATTTCAACCCAATGGTTTTCTTGGCTTCCTTACGCCTAATCTGATTTGTGATGGGCTAGGACAAGGCTCTCTTTCCTTTGCAAATACTCTGTGTAACTCCATCCTGGGGAGTTTACTGCACTCCAATGGGGCCGTACAAAAATATAATGTCTCTTCAGGGCTGGAACCTCCCCTGGCTAGTGCTGTTACTGTGTGTGGGGGGGGAGAAGATTCGTTTTTTCAAAGCCTGGAGTGCTGAGGGTGATCTCAAGTCTCTTTTCCCTGGGAGAGGGATAGGTTACCTTTATTGTGTGCTGGAAGTCCCAAAGAATCACTCTAAAGGCTTTTGAGGTAGTGCCCCAAAATAGTCTTTACTGACGATAATGCAGATGAGTAAATAGCATAATAAACTTAATCCTCAGTACAACAGAATTCTCAGATTATTGTATTTTCCCCCTCCATCTTTGCATGGGTCTCTGTACCAGGGCAGGGGAAACCATCCACCCTCCAGGGCTTGGCTAAGTGGAGTTCCCCAGTGGGCAGGGTATCCTTTAGTTGGGTAGGGGAACCCCTTCAAAAACTGGTAAAATTGTTAAAACTCAGTCTCTGGAGTCCAATCCTCTCTCTCTCCAGGGTGAAGACTCCGCTTGGTTGTTCTCAAAGGTTTCAAATTGTCCTTACTCATGGTTAGGTGATCTTCTTTAGCTTATTCCTTTCTTAGACATGACCCTGATGGGAGGGGACCCCTCTGGGATAAGCAGCTTCAGATGTTACTTTGTAGGGTAGGAAGAGAGGCAGCCAAACTTCATCCCTGATCTTTCCAACAAAATCCTTCTTCCCCCAACTGAGGCAAAACATAAGAAGGCCCTCGCAAGGATCACTGCCAGTCTTCTGTCCTCCCCAAGGGTGCAGAAGAGCAGATCTTCCCTAGCCTGGTACTCCCAGGGAGATGGTTCCCCATGCTCTCCCTCTAGACAGTGCCAGGGGTCTCACCAGGCTTCTTAAAACTTAAGTCTCTGAAAATCCCCAAAAGTAACCTAGCATGCAATCCCTACCCACCAGTGAGTGGATAAGCAGGGCAGATACTCGACACGTCTCATAGACCTCAAGCAGAGGCTGCTCGAACCCTAGAGTAGACCTCAAAAAATCCAACTTAGGGAAACTCCTAACAATTCCTCTGACTGCAAAAATCAACTAACACTTTCCTCTGAGTTCTCAGGAGAGAGCTGCTTATAACCTGTAAGAAGGGGATGGTCATTCCAGCATCGTCAAAGGGAGGGGACTGCATGGAATGGATCCTCCCCTCATTATTCCACTCGTACTGCACTAGCTGAGCTAGGGGTTCACCTAGGGCTTACTGGTAATGAGCCTGGAGGGGCCAATAACATCTGCAACAGATCTCAGGAAGAGTTCCAGTCCTTTAATATGTTTCACTGTGGCTGAGAGAGGAAATAGAACATTATTGTGTGAGTTTTCTTTTCGGTTGTGGGTTGCTGACAGTCTCCTTTCCGTGTGCCACATACGGGGTAGCTTACAATAATGTAACTGTCTGAAGACACAACATTTGTATAGGTGGGGGATAAAGGTGTGACACTACAGCCTTTACTATCACTGGCATGTGCTTGGGGTTTGTACTTTACACCTCCAAAGTGTTCTGACAGGGATCATTTCTATTTTGCCTTTTTTTTAATGTGTTTTATTAACATTCCCGTAAATTGGGCATTTGTCACATTTTTTCCACTTCAGCGATAACAAAACCACAGGATATGCCACAAGATAACCCTCAGATAACTTCACTATTTAAACGGAAACGCTATTAACGTGACAGTCTGTGCTTGGCTTTGCACTTTCAATTTTCCCGGTTGGGTGATCGCAGCAGGGGGGGGGGGGGGGGGTTGTCCTGTGACCCGCCCTCCAACCTTCCAGGATCCATGGGTGGACCCTCAGCCATGGTTTGGGAGCACCCTTCTTTTACAAAAAACATCATCAGGGTTTTAGAACTTGCCTCTCACTGGCACCAGTTTATCAGCAAATCCACAGTCCAGACCTCATCTACAATCTGGGTTTTTATTTTGTATTATATGCATTTCTTACCCTCTCTTAAAAACCTTCCCCCCCCTTCCCCCCCCCTGGACACCCACCCTCACCTCAACCCTTTCAAGATTCTTTCTTTCCTACACCTCTCCTCCCCCCCCACTAATCTTCATTCCCCCAGTTTTGCGGCAGGCAGGGAATTTGGGGCAGTGATGTTTACTAGTCACTTCTCCACAGTTGGTGTCAGAGGGCTAGTGTCTAAGCATTTTCACGGTGGATTTGAAATGAGATTATAGACTGGTCCTCTCAATTGACTTAATGGATTTTAAGAGACTAGATCCTATTAATGCAGTCAGTGCCCCAGGGTGCCTCTCCTCCTGGAGACAGACTAATCTGCCATGCAAATTAAACCCTGCCTCAAGATGCAGGGCCTGGTTAATGTGATCCATTACACAGTTTACTTCTTTATATCTAATATTGTAACAGAAATAGGCTTACAAGCAGCAGGACTGCTGAATAGAAAAGTAAATTACCAGGAAAATGAGGTTTTGGAGAGACTCTCTTCCCATCTCTCGCTCTCGCTTTCTCTGCCCCTTCCCATCTCTCTCTCTCTCGCTCTCTCACGCACTGCGTTTTCCATCAGCAGCACTGCCACAGATAAAGCTGTGAGCAATAAACCCGGCTTTTGGTGCTGATAGCCCACTAGCACATGAAACGGCTTTGCTATTATAATTCGCATGTGTCCAAGGAGGGGGAGGGGGAGGGGGCATTCACTTTTCAAAGTCCCTGCAGAATTTTCACTAGAGTAACACAGCAGCTGACGCCAGACAAAGGACCAATTGGCCTATCTGCTCTGCCCAGTTATTCCGGTCCAAACAGCTAAAGATGTAGGCCAGCTGCCAGGCCCTAGAAGCTTGACCACTGGCAGGATATCGCTCCTTATCCAAGCCAGTTTTTTGTCGCCTTTTTCTTTGGTGCTCCACTGTCCTTGGTAGGCGCACCATGAAAGCTCCCATACTGAACCCAACACTCAAACCCTGCGCTCCCCACCCCTCCCCCGCCTTGTCTTGCCACCGAGCTTTGTAATACGCTCAATAGTTAAGCTTTCCTACTATTGGTTGACACTGAGCATTTTGAGAGCTGTCCTGCCACTGTTCAGTAATTATCACCATGTACAAATTCCCGGCATCATAAAATGCTGACAGGCCTACTTGTATTATACTACAGAGAGGAGAATAGTCTTTTATTTATTTATCTGATTTTTATATTCCGCTTTTTGGCGCATCAAGGACCCGAGTCTGAGCAAATCACTTTAACTCCCTGTGCCTAAGTATGTCAAAATGCGTTCTATAAAGAAAATTTTAAGTAATGTTATTTTTCAGTGAACTGCTTTTTTTCAGATGGGCTAAAATATATCCTTTAGGGTTAGGATGTTTATAATTAAAAAAAAGGAGTTTTTTCATATTATGGGGCCCAATGTACTACCCTGTTTCCCCGAAAATAAGACATCCCCCGAAAATAAGACCTAGTAGAGGTTTTGCTGAATTGCTAAATATAAGACCTCCCCCAAAAGTAAGACCTAGCAAAGTTTTTATTTGGGAGCATGCCCGTCGCACAGAACACTAGAGCATGCAGCTGTGATTTTTTTACCCTGCAGGATTCACAGTTGTCATCACAAACCAGCATAACCAGACAACTATTCAGAATATGATAAATGTTCATTTTTTTGTTCAACAATATATGTGAATTCTTCTTCATGGAAAAATAAGACATCCCCTGAAAATAAGGCCTAGTGCATCTTTGGTAGCAAAAATTAATATAAGACACTGTCTTATTTTCGGGGAAACACGGTAGCCGGCATTAAAATGGGCAGGTTAGTATGTGACGTAGCCTGTTCCAGCTATAACATTCCTATGCCTCCTGGGGCCCCCGGGCTCCCTTACAGTCGCCCACTGCCCACATGCTTGGCATCCCTATTCACCACCACTGTCTTTGGCCTCTCGTATCGAACTTCACAGTCACAAAATTCATCACCTCATCATTCCTGGCAAGGACCTCCTTACGACACTCTGCAGTCTGGTCCAAATATGCCCTCCTCAATGAGGAGGCAGACACCAGAAACCTTCTCTAGTGAAACATGCTTGGCAGCATTTCCGCCCCTCCCCCAGTGAAAACAACCAAGAAATGTATATTTAAAAAATTAAATTTCACAAATAAAAACATTTTTGCTTTCTGTACCAAATTTCTAGATGTCAGCGTGTGTTGCTAGTTGCAGATGCTGACATGGGTGTGTATTTTCTGTTTGTGGAAGCTTAGAGTGCTTTGTGAGGGATTAGAGTGCTCGAGATGAGTTAAGAATTTGAGAAGTGTATGTGTGTGTGTGAGAGAGTGTGAGGTGTGGTCTTGAGGGGCAAGACAGGAGTAAAGGAGACTGTAATCACAGAAGAGAGTGACATTAAGGGAGTATTCTAGAGTGGGGAAAAAGACCAGGAAGGGAAATTTGGAAGTCAGAAGGAATGGGCATGGCAGATTGAAAGGCAGAAATAAAGGGAAGGAAACCCAAAGGGGGAGAAGAAATATAAAAGTACAAAATACGTTAGGAAATGTGGCGAGATGATGATCTGCAACAGTAATTTCCATGGGCTTGAATGCATCCTTATAACTGTCATAAGGACCTGGGAAGATTTCCCTTGCCTTCAGCAGGGGTAAATATATTTGGATTTTAGATTTAGTCTCTTTTCCAATCCTGAGTTCAAGGCAAGTTATATGTCAGGTACAGTATGCACTTCCCTGCCCAAGATGGCTTACAGTCTAAGGGGGTTATTTACTAAAGTGTTTTTTCCATTTTGTATCTGTAGCAAAAATGCTTAGTAAATAGGGCCCTAAAATTGCACCTTAGGCAATGGATGGGAGAAGTAGCTTGCTCAAGGTCACAAGGTCATGTCAGTAGTAGACAGAGGGCATGAACCTGTCTTCCCTGAGCTCTTAGCCTGCTGTTCTAACCACTTGGCTAGTCCTCCACCAAAACCCCAGAAGCTGCTCAATACAAGTGCCTAACAGGAGTTTATTGTACACAAAACATGTCTTAGAAGCATAAACCATGATCTGTGTGCACTGAGTGCAGAAAACATGATGTGCATGAGTTGTCGGCATAAAACATGAGTTGAAAGCACAAAAGTTGTGCACCTAGGTTAGGAGCATAAAACATGAGTTAGGTGCACAACTTTTATGCTCCTGAAAATTGTATGCACAAAATATGACTTAGGGACACAAGTTACACTCCTAAAAGTTAAAAGGTGAATTTTAAAAGCCCGGCTCGCGCATCAAGCAGGGGATGCATGAATAAATTGGGCTTGTGCGCGCCGACTGTATTTTAAAAAGCGCCCAGATACGTGCATATATCCTGCGGCGCGCACATCTCAAAGGGAGTGCATGATCTGGCGGGGCATGGATGTTTCGGGGCCCGTCCGAATGATGTGCATGTAAATACTTCTGCACCCTGGTGCACACCGAGGTCCCCTGCTGCGTAACTTTACTTCTGTTATGGATGAAGTGTAAGTTATAAAATAAAAGGATCAAGCAATTTCTGAGGGGTTTAAAGAGTCTGGGGTAACTGGGGAGAGTGTAGGCTATCAAACCAAGTGTGTGTGTGTGGGGGGGGGGGGGGGGGGGGGGGGTTTGGAGGAGGTAGCTGTTAACTAGGCAAACTGATGGCTGAACTGGTAAACTTGGAATGGCATGAGGGTGAGCCCCTATTAAAATCCCCTGACTAACGCAGTAGAAGGGGGATTTGCACGCACATGAGTGAGCCCACCTAAAATTTGGTGCACATGTACACGCGGCCAGGCTATTTTATAACATATAGGCGCATATATGCACGCATGTTATAAAATGGCCGCACCCCTGGACGCGGGCCCACACACACACACGTGCAAATGTGTGCCTGCAAGCTGGTTTGAAAGTTTACCGTCTAAAAGCATAACATTTCTGCTCCCAGGTTGTCAGAGATGCCAAGGATGGTCCCTCCCAATGAGTGAGATTTATAGCCCCAATGTGTGAGATTATAGGCCAAAGAGGGATATTTTTTCAGGTGGTGTGTCTAGGTTATAAAGGTGGGCTCTCTTGGACCTTCTGTGGGCTGCTCCCTGTACCATGGGAGGCAGATGAAACTTTCTCTGTCAGGGGACTACCATGCTCAACAATTTGGGGAATATATCACTGACCTCCGGCCAGCTCCTAGACTCCTGGTGTCTCAGTTTCCTATCATTGCCTGTGTGTGGCTCCAGGCACTGCTATGTCTCCTCTTTCTCTCTTTCTGTGTGTGGCTCTTGACCAGGGCCAGTGCAAAGATATTAGGCATCCTAGGTGAAATTTACAGCCATGAGCTCCGCTCCCCCCCCCCCCCCCCCCCCCACACACACACACAGCCCTCTCCACACAATTAAAATGCATGTATAACAGATATTACATGAAAAAAGACATTCAAAGAACAATTTTCTGAGGAAAAAGTATCACTTAAAATAACGTGAACTGTTTGCATGTATTGCTGTGATACCATAAAACTAAGAAACCCGTGTGCTGTCCAAGAATCCAATATCTAACAATAAAGAAGGACAGAATCAAACACATTTATAGGCGAGAGACTGCTTTCTAAAGATATGTTCCCCCTGATGCAGGCTCTTCGAAATGTCAGCTGACATCGGGGCAATGTGTTTGTTTATTTGATTGGGTCAATATGATTAGAACTGTTTGAAAAGGTTTTATTTGCAACAAAGAACGCCTTGAAAAATAGTGGCTATGTTTTATGACTGTTCTATAATTATGGGTGAATGGTCGAGAGGACTGGGAATACCTCCGTTGTGAGAGGTCTTACACTTTTCCTGGCTTGCCAACACCTAATGAGTAATACTTAGGGGTAGATTTTAAAAGGGTTACGCACATAAGTTATGCGCGTAACCCTTTAAACCCCCCCTGCGCACGCTGAGCAAGCCCTGGGACGCGCGTAATTCCCGGGGCTTTCCTGGGGGGGGGCATGTCGGGGCGGCGCGTCATCTGGGGGCGTTCTGGGGGCGTGGCCATGGGCGTGTTCCGGCCCGGGGGCGTTCCTGGGGCATGGCCGCGGCCTCCGGACCAGCCCCTGGACTGGAACCTGGCGCACGGGCAGCCGGCCCGCGCGCGTGAGTTACGCCTGCCTCGAGCAGGCGTAACTTTGTCGACAAAGGTGGGGGGGTGTAGATAGGACTGGGGGTGGGTTAGGTAGGGGAAGGTGGGGGGAGGCCGAAGGAAAGTTCCCTCGGAGGGAACGGGCAGCACGCGAAAGGCTTGGTGCGCGCAAAGTGCACAAATATGCACCCCCTTGCGCGCGCCAACCCCGGATTTTATAAGATACGCGGGTGCACTTTTATAAAATCTAATCTACCCCTTAGTATGCATTACTATTTTTGGAATTTTCTCGCCTACAAATGTATTTGATTCTCTATCCTTTTTTATTGTTAGAGCTGCTGTGATGCTAACCAGAAAAGACTGCAAAAAAGCAAAAAAGACACTTGGACCCATATAGCATTAGGCCTATTGTAACACGTGTTGGCTGTGGGCTTGGCCCTCGGAAAGCCATGGATAAACTGAATTACAATTACAATATAGTAAACCTTTCATATCAAAACAATGCAAACTATCAGCTCTCAAATAGTAAAAACCCTACCTATCAAAATGCCCTAAAACATCAATACACCTCCTAGTAGAAAAAAAGGCCAGGCTGCTATAGATCCCTATTCAAAAATTACACACTAGCAGTCACATATACAGAACATAGACAGAGCCTCACCAAATACATAATAAAGTGACAAAGAAGTATAAACAGAAAACTGTAGACAAAAACTGAATGGGAACCCACAAGCCAGCCTTCTGTATGCAGTGCAGCAATGGAAAAGCAAACAGTGCCATGCTTCATAAATCATCAAACAATAAAATAAAAAAAGATAAAACATCAATCATAATAGTAAAACTATATTAATCAAAAGAATAAATATTTCAAAAGAGATGATGAATGGAATATTATCTAATAATTAAAAACATTAATTTTTTAAATTTAACAAAACAGCAGCATACACATCAAATAACAGGTCATAATTAAAACTAATAAGGACAAAAAAATCTCCTGCTCCAAATACCTGGGAACTTTTGATTTCCAGTCATCCTGTGATTGTTGTGAATTAGCGGGAATGGAAGTAGGGGAAAAGGACACACAAATGTTTTCCTCTATCATAAACATAGCTATGCTCTCTCTCTCCCCCTCTTTCTCTCTCTCTCTCTCTCACACACGCACATGCACTCTCTCTATCTCACATAAACACACTCAGAGACTTATACCAATGCACTCACACACACACCACCCAGACTCACTCTCATACACACATGTGCACCCAGGCTCTCTCACATATATACACACATGCACATATACCCAGGCGCTCTCTCTCCGTTTCTCTCTCACACACACACACGCGCTCGCATGCATGCACCCACGCTCTCTCTCTCTCTCACATACACACACACACACACACACACATGCATCCTGCATTCAGGCTGTCCCTCTCTCTCTCTCTCACAAATGCAAGCATCCAGGCTCTCTCTCTTTCACACACATACACACACACACACACACATACACATGCATCCTGCATTCAGGCTGTCGCTCTTACACACACACATACACACAAGCATCCAGGCTCTCTCTCTCTCTCTCTCACACCCCCACACTCCCACCCTTTCTCTCTTGCTCTCTCTCACACACACACCCTCTCTCTTGCTCTTACGCATATACATACACATAGGCTCTCACTCTCACACCCACAGACACACATATGCACACAAGCTGTCACTTTTCAGATACACACACACTCTCAGGGTCTCTTTCTTTTTTAACTCGTGTCAGAACGGGATCTGCCATGGCTCTGCTGGGCTTCTCTGTGTGCTGAGGTGAGATAGGGTCTGCTGGGTCCTACCGGGCCTCTCTTTGGGTTGCGACCAAATGAGGTCTGCTGCAGCCCCACTAGCCATTCTTCCAGCCGTGGTGGGATGGGGTCTGCCATGGCCTTGCTGGTTCTCTCTTCAGGCCGCAGTGGGATGATGTGTGCTGCAGCCCTTCCTGGCCTTTCTTCTTTATTTTTTGTTATTGGCAGGCAGGGGGGCTCACACAAATGATTTTGCCGCTCCTGCTTCCACCAGTCAGCTGTGTGAGAGGAGGGGGTTTACAGCATGACAACATGAGACCCCCCTCCTAATGCGTTAGTTTCATGCTTAATGTCTGAAACGGCATGTCTGAATTGTGCACACAAAATCTGCATAAATCATATTTTATGTCCATAAATCTCAACAGGACCCTGGCATCACAAACTTCAGGTTCAGGCCATAGACTAACATTTTACTGAAACTTCACTCCACCTCCAAGCAGGAGTTCAATTTCCAGAGTTAAGAAAACATGAGTTACGCCTAAGCACTTCTCAGCATTGAGAAGTAATAGCTAATGCCTTGATTAACATGGGTTTTTGCATGGAGGAACTGAACATTGTGCGCCCTTTCTCAGTCTGATGTGTGCACACAAATGTTGTATGTAAAACTCCTTATTATGTAGGATATACAGCTCTACGCACAAAAATGTGCACAGGACTGCGCGCTGACGTGTGCGCACAGTCTGGTGCCTCTTATTGCTTGGGGGCCATGTTTAGTCTATGGAGGCCATTCCCACTATATAGCCCAAATATTTCTGCCCAAGTGGTAATCGACCAGGCAAACAAGGAGAACAAACAAAAAAAATATAATCTTCCGAGCTTAATTTCATAAGCCTACAAACCCCCCCCCCAAATCTCCTGAGATGACTCAATGTACGTAGTTCCTGAATTTTGAATCTGAGCCCTAAATCCCTAAACATTCATTGTTCCTCTGCATTGGCTTATTCAAGTAAAATAGGAATGGTTTGGCAGCCCAGAGGGAGACCGCCATTAGCCTTTAATTTCATTCCAGTACAGCATTTATCCTAATCTTGTCCCTTGGTATTTGCACCCCTATCCTGCCCTAGGCGGAGGTTTGGTGGAACCTGAGTCTGGTGCCCAAACAGGAATGAGCCTCACACACGTGGGTGATCAGGATGCGACTCCCGAGGAGAGGATGCTCTTCCCCGTTAAAGATGAGCTGAAAGGTATCAGAGATGAAACACAAGCAGATTATTTCAGCAGGGGAAATGGAGTGGCACCAACCTCTGAAATTGCATTGTCTGAGAATATTAATAAAAAAGTTAATGACGCAATACACTTTTTTTTTCTCAACATTAATTACACTTTGCATTACAGTTTTAATGCGTTTTATGCCACACTTTATTTTACATTTCAGGAAGGGGAAAAATATAATTACAGGTTTAATTTCCATGGCCAAACCCTGATAAGATGAGAGCTGTTAAAATCTCATAAAATGTTTATATTAAGGTAAAAAAAAAAAAGGAATCCCTTTTTCCTTCATCCTGCCTCCATCCCTTTCTTCCTGAGAAAAATGCAACATCCTCATTAAATTCCCAAAGTCCTTCACCAGCACTGTGAGCCCAGAGAGAAATTTCTGAAGGTTTGCCTTTGTATTTGCGCAATTTCTGTTTCTGCATAAGATGAATTCCCCGCCACCTTGTTGTTTCCATCTGTCTTACATGGTGTGCAATAGGCATCTCCCCCAGGCGTTCGCATCAGGTTTAATGAACCTCACCTCTTTCAAATAAACCTCACTCATGCTCCCACTCTCCTCCACTTTTTTTCCCTTTTCTTGTCCGTCTCTGTAGTTCTGTCTTAGCCTTTATTTTGCTTTTGTCTCTCTGTCGCTTTCCAGGAGTACTGAGATAGGCACAAACCAGGCAACTTGCATCCAACATGGCAAGCACTAAAAGTGAGGTCCAGTATGCAGTTACATAGATGATCACTGGAAATGATAGGACACATATACTAAATACTTTTACCATAGAAATGAAAATGGGAAAAACGTTCCAATTAACTGCACAAAATGAATCCAAAAGGGGACTGTATTAGACCAGTGAAGATCCAGATTTAGCCATAGGGAATTTAGGCAACAACCTCCAAAAGTGCCAAATTTCGCTAGGCCCTGGATTATTGCTGACGCTATCACCTTCTGGGCTTATGAACATAAGAACATAAGAAAATAAAGAAATTACCATGCTGGGTCAGACCAAGGGTCTATCAAGCCCAGCATCCTGTTTCCAACAGAGGCCAAACCAGGCCACAAGAACCTGGCAATTACCCAAACACTAAGAAGATCCCATGTCACTGATGCAATTAATAGCAGTGGCTATTCCCTAAGTAAACTTGATTAATAGCAGTTAATGGATTTATCCTCCAAGAACTTATCCAAACCTTTTTTGAATCCAGCTACACTAACCACATCCTCTGGCAACAAATTCCAGAGCTTATTTGTGCGTTGAGTGAAAAAGAATTTTCTCTGATTAGTCTTAAATGTACTACTTGCTAACTTCATGGAATGCCCCCTAGTCCTTCTATTATTTGAAAGTGTAAATAACCGATTCACATCTACTTATTCAAGACCTGTCTTGATCTTAAAGACCTCTATCATATCCCCCCTCAGCCGTCTCATCTCCAAGCTGAACAGCCCTAACCTCTTCAGTGTTTCCTCATAGGGGAGCTGTTCCATCCCCTTTATCATTTTGGTTGCCCTTCTCTGTACCTTCTCCATCGCAACTATATCTTTTTTGAGATGCTGCGACCAGAATTGTACACAGTATTCAAGGTGCGGTCTCGCTATGGAGTGATATAGAGGCATTATGACATTTTCCGTTTTATTAACCATTCCCTTCCTAATAATTCCTAACATTCTGTTTGCTTTTTTGACTGTTGCAGCACACTCAGCCGACAATTTTAAAGGATTATCCACTATGTTGCCTAGATCCTTTTCCTGGGTGACAACTCCTAATATGGAACCTAACATCGTGTAACTACAGCAAAGGTTATTTTTCCCTATATGCAACACCTTGCACTTATGCTTTTTTCTACATCGAGATCTGTAGCAAGAACTTGGGTTAAATTCAGCACGAAGCCTTTAAGCCTGCATGTGCACTCACAGATCCTGCTGCACTCTGCTACTCGCTCACAAGGATATTGAATAGAACTGCTCCCAAACCCGATCCTTGAGATGCTCCACTAATCACTCTTCTCTTCTCAGAGTTGGTTCCATTTGCCATTACCCACTGTCATCTGTCAGTCAACCAAGAGACCCAGTCCCAGGTTGCCCATTTTATTCATGAGCCTCCCATGTGGTACTGCATTAAAAGCTTTGCTGAAATGTTTACTAGGAAATATTGTCTTGATCAGGAGAGATAATAATTTTAACTTGCTGCATTTTATGTATGTTTTTGTTTGAATTGTTTGTGGTATTTGGTATTTTATGTTATGATTATTATTGTATTTTTGTTTATTTTGTACATTGCTTTGGAAGATAAAATGTTATCTGGAAAGCGAATAATAAATGCAGATAAATAAATAAATAAATCACATCAAGTGCCTGACCTTGATCTAATTCTCTAGTAATCCAGTCAAAGAAATCAATGAGATTCTTTTGCCACAACCTTCCTCTTGTGAAACCATGTTGCCCCTGATCCTGTAACCCACTGGATTGTAGATAATTTATTATCCTTTCCTCCATCAGAGTCTCCATTATTTTACCCATCACTGGGGTAAGGCTAACCGGCCTGTAGTTTCCACTCTCCTCTCTGCTACCACTTTTGTGAAGCGGGATCACAACTGTCCTTCTCTATGCCAGTCTCCAAGGATCTATTGAACAGGTCCTTCAGTGGACCTACCAACATCTCTCTGAACAACCTTTGTATCCTGGGATGTATCACATCTGGCCCACATGGCCTTGTCCACTTTGAATTTTTCTAGTTCCACCCAAACACTCTCTTCTGTAAATGGGAAGGTATCTATCTACCCTACTCCCATATGCGTTCTTGCCAGCCAGCAGTAGTTCTACTCCAAGGTCTGCCTCCCCCATTCCCATTTCTTTTGTGCTAGTAAGATTTCCAATACATTTGGCTGAACTTAACACATTTGGTGGAACTTGTAAAACAGAAGTTTCCAAACTTTTGCTGAGAAACAGCCACACTGAAAATTTCAAATTACCAAGACGGCTGGGGGTGGCGTGGGTTTCCTTTGGAGAGTTTGCTGAGCAAGGAGTAACATGCCGTGACTGCCTTGAGTGCTGAAATCGCACGGCCATTCCTTCACTGCCGTGCTCCCTCTGCCTGGATGAATGGCCGTGCGATTTCAGCGCTCAAGGCAGTCACGGCATGTGACTGCCTTGACCGCTGAAATCGCACGGAGAGGAGAGGGGAGAAGGGACGGAGGGGAGAATCGCATGGAAAGGAGAATCACACGGAGAGGAGGGGAGGGGAGGATCGCACGGAGGAGAATCGCACGGAGAGGAGAAGGGACTACCGTAGCAGGCCCGAGCCTTGCTACTTTTTCGGTTTTTTGTTTTTTTTTTTGCTTTGGGAGGAGGGGACCGGACGGGGCTGCAGGAGACCGGACGGGCTGGACCGGAGACCGGACGGGGCCAGGGCAGGTAAGCGGGGGCTGGGGGAAAGTTTGCTGAGCATCGGGGAACATCTGGTACCTGTCATTTCAAATGTCATTTGAAATGACATTTGAAATAACAGATACCAGCGCGGCCGTGAAGCGTTAGGCCCGTGGACCCAGGATACTGTATAGGCGCTCTATACAGTAAAATGGGTTGCGCGGTCCTAACGCTTGCCTAAGGCTTCGCAGCCGCGGCATGCATTTGCAAGCAATTAGAAGAGAGTATCGGGCGCTAAGTGAAGAGAACTGTGCGTGCGGGGAGGAAGGGTGCGCCTGACACTGCCGCACTGTTTCTACCGCGGCCTTACAGTATCGAGCTGGAGAAGCCAGGGACAAGGGACAGGATTCCCAGGAATATAACTGAAAGTCAGACTGTCAGTAATAATAATTTTATATTTCTTGGAAGTTGGCAATCCTGTCACACTCCTGGGAACCCTGTCTCCCCCTTCCCTACCTCCTTTCTCTTCTTTAGCATCTGGCCCCTATCTGCTCTCCATTGTTGTTGTGGTGGTACTGGTCTGGCCCAAACTTGCTCAGGGTCAGAACTGGGTATGTGCAACGGGGATCCCCATGCCTACAGGAGAAACATTTACTATAAAGTTGAAATAACTCAGCATTTGTTTTTGGCAGCATGCAAGGATACTTTGGAAATTTAGATATTCTACTTTTTTCAGTGTTTCAAAGTGGATTACATTCTGGTACTGTAGGTATTTCCCTATCCCCAGAGAGCTTACAATCTAAGGGGGTCATTTATCAAAATGTGCTAAAGCATTTTTGAATGTGATAGCACCATATTGTATGGTGTGATGCAAATTTGGAGGAGTTAATGGGCTGGGTTTGCCTGTCTGTGAAGAGCTAGTGCACAGACTTAACTACACCTTATTGAGTGATAGCTGCCATGAGTGAGAGAGAGAGGGGGGGGGGGGGGAGGGAGAGGGAGAGGGAGAGGGAGAGAGAGAGAGAGAGAGAGAGAGAGAGAGAGAGAGAGAGAGAGAGAGACTGAGACTGGCCATGATGTCATCTCCCTCGATAGGTATTTGTATCCCTATGGGAGGCCCACCTAGTAACTCGAGGTGAGGTTTAGATATTAGTGTAGGGGGTTAGGGGCCACTTTGACATTCAATGTGAGACGTACAAACAGAACAGTGCACTCTTGTAATGATTTGATGTCCTTCGGAGTGAGGAAACTCACCCAAAAATGAGATTTGTACAATGTTCTCTCCATCTAGCTTGATGTCACCCAGGTAGAGAGTCCATCAAGCTAGAAGAAAAACACACACTAGTTCTTTATTAGACAGTATACTGAACCACCAGAGATGGCAGTAGTGAGCTGGCAAGACTGACTGGGCTGTAGTCCCTCAGATACTGGAACAGCGATCCCTGGAGGCTGAGCTGAAGAGAGACTGAGATATAGTGAGTAGGCAGGGTATGCAGATACTCACACAATGTCCCAAGGAAGGCCAGGAGCTGGAAAATATCGGGCCTCGAGGAGCGAGTACCTGGTTCCAGGGAAAGCTCAGAGAGAACGATGGCAACTCACTGATGTAGCTGAGATAGTTGGTAGTGAAGACTTCCATTCAGAAGAGTATTCGAAGTAAGTCTGGGAAGAGGGCCCTCGAGGAGCGAGTACCGGTTCTGTCAGCTGAAAAAACAAGGAGAGAGCGAGGCCCCCAAGGAGCGGGTACCTCTGGTAAGTCCGAGGAGGCAGAGTAGCTTAGGTAGCGAAACCCTTGCTAACTCGATGTGTTAGCAAATTCCAAGACCTTAAATATCTGTCGTGGTTGACGTCATCTTCAGGGGCACTCCGAGGTTCGCGCCAATGCCAGTACTTCAATCAGGACCGTCGCCTGTATGACATAGTGAGGGCAAAGGTAGTGCTGGCGCCATTTTGAAGATTGGCAATACGGCCCGCGTGCAGGAGGTCGCTCCCGGACCCCCGCTGGACTTTTGGCAAGTCTTGTGGGGGTCAGGAGGCCCCCCCAAGCTGGCCAAAAGTCCCTGGGGGTCCAGCGGGGGTCCGGGGGTGATCTCCTGCATGCGTGACGTCGGGAGCCAGGAACCAAAATGGTGCCGGCGCTACCTTTGCCCTGTCACATGATAAGGGCAAAGGGCCACCGGCGCCATTTCTCAACACAGCCGTGGCTAGAGAGCTGGAGATCGCGTCGGGACCCCCCCCACTGGACCCCAGGTAATTTAAAACATTTGGGGGGGGGGTTCGGGAGGGTGGGGGATTTGTTTTAAAGGTTCGGGGTGGGTTTTAGGGTTTTTTTGGTGTGCTGGTTTTCCCGCCCTCCCCCGATTTACGATTTTTAACAAAAAAAAAAACACGACGATAAGATTTCCCTCCCCCCCCAGCCAAAATCGATCGTTAAGACGATCGATCACACGATTCACACCCCTAGTACTAACTGCCCACAATCAAACAGTAACAATCCTAGTTATAAAAAGTCAACACTGCAAATATTACACCAAGCTCTAAACATCAATATACTTCTAAATAGGAAAATGGAATAAGCCAAGGTGCTAGAGATTCCTACATGATAACAGAATACCTCACCTTGGTCACACATGCAAAACACAGTCATACCTTCACCAAATACAGAATAAACAGACCATGAAATATAAATAGAAATGTGCAGACAAAAACTGAACTGGAAAGTGCTACAAGCCAGACTCTATATGTACTGCAAGACTGGAAAAACAAACATCACTATGCCTCATAAAACATCAAACAACATCAAGAAACAGAAAAATATCATAACAGAAAAACTTTACTATTAAAAAATATTTCAAAACAGCTAATGAACAGAATAAAAAGATAAGCGGGATAAATAAAATATTTCAAAACAGCACATACAATGAACAACTACCAATAATAAGGATTTTTTTTAAAATCCCCTGCTCTCCATACCTGGGAACTTTTGATTTCCAGTCACCCTGAGATTGTCGTTCACTGGTGAAGGGAGGGGGTATGTTACAAAATTTCTCCTCTCTCTCACATACACACATGCTTTTACATACACAGATACCTTTTTTCACAACATTTTTTTGCTTTTAAAATGAATATTGTTTAAAGTTGCATTGTTATATGAGTCACTGCTATCTTCAATCCCCTGATAAAGGACTAGATCCGAAACTTGGCTATGTTAAATAGTGTGGGTTAAGTTGTTTCACATGGTTAAAATTAAAGTTTTTAACAAAAAAAATAGTATGAATCTTTAGAAGCTTTTTGGATTGCATATAGCACAGATGAATTTATAAATTATTCACCGAGTGGCAATTTAATAAGGATACATGAACGAATTGCACTTGAACTTTAAACAATATTAATTTTAAAAGCAAAAATCATTTTTTGAAAAACTTGGATGGTACCATGATTAGTAAATATATGAAACTACCACAGCTTACCTTTTATATTTGATTTTTGAGAACTTGAAGCAGTAATTTCCACATTCATTCTAATGCAGAGAGGTGGGCTATTGATGTTCTTTTTATTAAACAGCAGTAGTGGCAGCCTCCTTGGGCAGGCCACAGACCCCACACATCCTGTCTCTCTCTCTTTTCTGTTTACAGCTGTGGGAGCCCAGCCGAGGCTGCTCCTGCTCAGGGCTCCTCTCTCCCTTCCACTGCCGCGAGGGCCCAACCGAAGCCTCTGTTCTCTGAGACCGCCCGCGCGGCCAACATCACTCCTGCTCCTCTGTGGCAGCGAAGGCTGGCTGGCGCTGCTCAACCCAAGGAAGCCCTTCTCGCTCTTCCTGCTCCTTCGTTCCTTTGCGATTTGATCTCCTTCTTCCCACCATCCCCCCTGCGGCCCAAGCAACACAGCTTCCTCTTCCAGCTGTGAGGGCGGGAAGAAGGAGGTGCAGTTACCAAACTTGTCTTGTCTGCAGCCGCCAGTTCTGAGCTTACTCTGCTGCTTAAATGTGACATTGGTGCAGGGCCAGTGGAAGTACTAGGCAGTTGCCCAGTCTTCCTAGTGCTTCCACCCGCCCTGATTCCAAATAGGCTTTCTTCAAACTTCTCAATATGTTGCAGGCTTTAGATATTTGCTGAAAAGGAAATTTGGGTGAATTCAGCCCTTACTAAATAAAGTCAAATATTCAGGTATGAAAATCCTTAACAAGAAAGACTGAGCATAAATATGAGGAGTGCACATTTAGGGGCCGATGCAATACAGTGTGCTCAGACGAGCGCACTCTTAACCTGCAGTCGGACGCGGGTAGAATAGGCGCTAATCAATCCCCTAAGGCAATAAGGGGATTAGCGCATATTCAACACGCGTCCAACGCGGAGTGAATCTAACAGCGCTCATCACATGCAAATGTTTGTGAATGAGGCTATTAGGCATTCACTCCCGATGCAAAAAAAAAAAAATGTGCGTCTCGGACACTCATTTAACTGTCATCTATTAACGCCTGCCTGGAGCAGGATCGTGTGCTGTGTTGCTTCAGACGCAGAGGAGTTGTGGGCATGGATGGTCTCTTTGGAATATAAGGAGGATAAACCCGGCATCGATTTTCGTGATTGCTGTCCGCCAGTAAGGAAAACCGATGCCGGGTCTATCGGCGTTGGTTTTCGTGACAGCTGTCCGCCGGTCAGGAAAAATGACACCGATAAACTCAGCGTAGGTTTTCGTGACGGCCGTCCGCCAGCCGAATCACGAAAACCGATTGGGTTCTCGTTAGTAAGGATGCACTTGTGCGACCCTAGCTCCTCCTTGCTAACGCGACCCCCTAATTTAAATATTGCATGGCGCCCCCTTTGGGGGCACCTGGGGCGTGTTAAGAGAGCGGGCGCTGACAACAGCACCCGCTTTCTACGCGAATTTATTGCATCGGCCCCTTAGCTTGCGAAAAACAGCTTCTCGCTTTGCATTCAAAATGTCAAAGCTTTAAACTAGCAAAAGTGAAGCGCAAACAGAGTAAAGGAATTAAACATGTAAAATTAAAGCAAGAGGACGTCCTACCCTTGGGGTGGGGGGGAGGGGTGCATGATGTTCATTGAATAATTTTCTGACATGGGACACTTTTCTGCACGTTGTGTGATCAGAGATACAGAAACTGCCTTCAGATCTAGCTCCCTTTATGGAAACAGAGAAAAAGCGAGGGAGTTTGGGGGAAGGGGGAAGCGTTGTGCACAATTCACAGATATTTATGTATGTTTCTGTGCAAGGGGGGCTGTTTAGATAAACAGATGGCAACAAATGGCGTAAAATTATATACCCATAATGTCAGTTCATAACATTTTGTTCGACATACTTGATTTAATCGCTTAGCTGACAATTTTGCTTTTGGGTCCATATGGTGGCAAATGGCAAATGAGCCCTCTTTAGACTGCAACTTCCAATCTGGCACTTTTATCACTGAGAAACAGGGAAGAATCTGAGAGAGGGAGGGGAGAGAAGATGCAGTGAAATGGCACATGAAAAAGAGTAAATAATAAGAGGGAAATATAGAGAAAAGAGGTAGGGGAGAAAAGGAATGAGATTTTAAAGGTGAGTGGCATGTGTGGGTTGTTTTTTTTTTGGGGGGGGGGGGAGAGCGGGGGTGGAGGAAGGCCGGATTATATGTTTATGATTTAGTTCAGAAAACCAGCAGCCAAAGCCCCAATAAAAGAAAAGACGAATGGAGGTTCCCAGCCAGGTCATGTGCTAAAAAGGTTAAGGTAACTACTTAGCATTACTTACATTGTGAGCCCTCTGAAGACAGGGAAATACCTACAGTACCTGAATGTAATCCACTTTGAAATGCCGAAAAAAACAGAATATAAAATAGGAAAATAAAATAAATAAATGAGCAGTGAGGAGGCTGAGCTAGCGTATAGGTGACTGCAGGGCAGGATCGTGTGCTGTGTTGCTTCGGAAGCAGAGGAGCTATGGGCATGGATGGTCTCTTTGGAACATAAGGAGGATTCCGTGCTCACAGCAGGCATTCTTAAGGAGGCGTTCTCATTATCCTAACATCTGGCTGTGAATGTTCTCTGAGAGACTAAGGACAGGACCAGTGTTCTAGGAGGATCCTACAGCATCAGGCTTATTGCAGCCTTTGCTGTTTGGCATATCCAGGGCATCGTGTGCATCCTGTTGTGCTTGCCCTGGTCCTTTTCAGGGCCAAGACTGATTGAACCTTGGAGTGGACACATCCGACTTTATGCATATCTAATATCTAGAGGGCCTGCAGCATCAGGAGCTGTGCATTCCATACTCTCAGAGTGCTAATTTCCCACCAGGGTCAACTTTCACGTTCTTGGTAATTACTTAAGCAGCTCTCTTTCTTTTCATATCACCTATCTATCTATATATAAGAAAAGAAGCTGTGGGAGTGTTGTTTTTGTTTTTTTTTTTTTTTATAAATGAACCTTAAACAATGACAGAAATCAATACCTGGAAATGTAAAGTCATTATTACACTTCGAACGATGAGAGATTTTACAGTAAATGTCATATATTGTTTATGTTCTTCTCTGGGATTTTCATTAACAGGGGAGTAAACCCAGACCTTGAGGAATAGCATGGAGGGTTGAGGAGCTAATGCTGGAGAAATAAAGGGAGACCGTATTTTCATACTATTATATCTGGTTGATAGAGGAATTGTGTGTGTCTTAGAAGGTGTAACGTGGTCTGTGTGTGTGTGTATCTTAAAAGTGCAGTATGTGTATACATGTGTGTTTGTTGGGGAGCAATGGGCAGAGAAGTAGGAGAGTAGCAAGTAAAACCCTGGGCGAGTAGGGCGGCATATAATGAGGCTGAGGTCCATATCCCATGTCTTATCATCTTAGAAGTTCTGATGGAGAGAGCGTGGATTCTCCTCTGCAGATCAGGCCCTATTAAATGGCTATATCCTTTCCAAAATGCTCATGCTTACATGCATAAAAAGCATTCGACCCATAAAGTGAAAATGTCTCCGCACACGGAACTCAAAAAGACAAGGGGGGGGGGGGGGGCTCTACTTTATGCAGAGAATAGGGGTGTGAATCGTGTGATCGATCGTCTTAACGATCGATTTTGGCTGGGGGGGGGAGGGAAATCTGATCGTCGTGTTTTGTTTTGTTTTTTTTAAATCGTTAAAAATCATAAATCGGGGGAGGGCGGGAAAACCGGCACACCAAAACAACCCTAAAACCCACCCCGACCCTTTAAAACAAATCCCCCACCCTCCCGAACCCCCCCAAATGTTTTAAATTACCTGGGGTCCAGTGGGGGGGGGGGGGGGGGGTCCCGGCGCGATCTCCCGCCCTCTCGCCACGGCTGCGTTAAGAGAAATGGCGCCGGTGGCCCTTTGCCCTTATCATGTGACAGGGCAAAGGTAGCGCCGGCGCCATTTTGAATATTGGCAATACGGCCCGCGTGCAGGAGGTCACTCCCGGACCCCCGCTGGACTTTTGGCAAGTCTTGTAGGGGTCAGGAGGCCCCCCCAAGCTGGCCAAAAGTCCCTGGGGGCCAGCGGGGGTCCGGGAGCGATCTTCTGCACGCGTGACGTCGGGAGCCAGGAACCAAAATGGCGCCGGCGCTACCTTTGCCCTGTCACATGATAAGGGCAAAGGGCCACCGGTGCCATTTCTCTTAACGCAGCCGTGGCGAGAAAGCGGGAGATCGCGCCGGGGCCCCCCCCCCACTGGATCCCAGGTAATTTAAAACATTTTGGGGGGGGTTCGGGAGGGTGGGGGATTTGTTTTAAAGGGTTGGGGTGGGTTTTAGGGTTGTTTTGGTGTGCCGGTTTTCCCGCGCCCTATTTAACGATACAATACAAATGCCCCTGACGATAAATCGGGGGCATTTGTATTGTATCGTGCACTCTAACGATTTTGGACGATTTTAAAATTATCTGACGATAATTTTAATCGTTCAAAAACGATTCACATCCCTAGCAGAGAACATTGCCAATGCCCATGACTCGATGAAACAACCAAGAATTTAAAATGACAGCTGGCAAAACACTTGTGCTTAGAGGCGGAAGTTCCATATTCACAATTGAAGACGGCTTGCTGTCTGTCAGGACAATAACGCAGACCCAAAATTTAGACTTGTTCATTTTGTCTGAGGGGGAGGGGGGTGGGGGCAAAAAAAAAAAGAGCAGTATTGCTGGTCAGGGCAGTGTCGGCCTTTCTTTACCCAAGAAGACTGGGATCTGTTTGGGCAGCTGGAAACCTGTCCATCTTCACCTTCACCCTCACCCTCAGAACATATCCTTCCCAGTGCCCCCCTCTCACAGCAGAAAGAAAACCTGGGACCTGTGTGGGAGCTGAGTTAAAGTAAGGATGGGGGGTGTAGATGAGGAAAGGAAGGGAAGTGTTTGGTGAGAGGGCACACACATTCACGCTCTCTTGTTTCTTTACGGTACACAGATTAAAGCAAAAGGAAGGTAGGACAGAGGACAATGTGCCACCAAAGGAATAAATTTATTTATTTATTTATTTAGTAACTTTTATATACCGACGAACGTTGGGAACATCTCGTCGGTTTACATATAACAGAACTGAGCAACAGGCTTTACAATTTTTGCGTAATTAGATAATTAAATAAGGAACACAGTGCTTCCAAGCTTTAAATGGCTTTAAAGCTTGGAAGCACTGTGATAACACTGTACGTCATGCTCTAGATATGCCAGTAACCCCAGTGCTTACCCAGCATCCCCTGCTAAAGGTATACTGGTACCCCCAGTACTTAAGATACTCTGGCTGTACCCAGTATCCTACCCTATGTATGCTGACATCCATTTCCCCTAATAGACTAAGTACACAGATTATGTGTTTCGCATTCAAAAAAAACTTAGAATACTTACTGATGCAAAGTACTATACGACTTGATGATACTTCTTGATGGTTATCCATTATCAGATTAGCACTGGCATTTCTTTACATTTATATTCTGTATATAAAAGCAAACAAGTAAATAGTGCTTTAGGAATTTTATTGTCTATGCATAATGACATTTACAAGCATCCAGAGTCTGAGCGTAAAAACACAGTACCAGTAACAGTCACTTTATTTAAAAAATTACCATTCATGCCTTCATTAAGAGGCCATGGCAGTTTAGTGGCTCACTTGATTGCAGAACACATTAATTGGGCTGCTTGAAGGACAAAGGGCAATACGCATAAATAACAGCCTTTTGTTTTTTGGGATGGTGCTGAGAGGAAACTTAGAAGCTGAGTTATTCATCTCCATCCAGGAGACACAAAGGTACTGCAAATGTTCATAGCACAGGATTTATGTAATGACTGAGAGCAAGTTAAATTGTCATTGGCAGCAAGTTCTTGGATCCAAAGATTCTTCAGATAGCCCAATTCCTAGCCGAGGAGGCCCCAGTGCACCTCTTCTCAGGGTAGACAGTACTTAATGTTACAGACTGCTATGCAGTTTCAGAAAGCAGAATAAAAATGGGCCTGCCTGATTTACTTATTCTTCAGCACTCTTAGTGAACACAGCATTATATAAGATTAAAACATAGCTAGGAGGTCTTTGACCATAAAAGCTTATAAACTATCGGTTGGAACACAGAAATGTTAAACTGAGGTGTGCCAAACCACATAATCAATGAAGGTAGGATTTGAACTCTGCTCTGTGTTCATAGCACTGCAGTCCATAGCCAATCTTGCTGGGTTACCTTACCAACCCCATGGATGTCAGTTTTTAATTCAATCAATTGCAAGCCTACAATTGCCAAAAGCCTTCGCTCTGACTTCCTCACTCTCAATTATCCCCCTAAAACTTCCCTCCATCACCCTTTCTCTGATTTATTCTCCCCTTCACCCCCCCCCCCCCCCCCCCCCAGTATCCTCATTGGCTCTTTGTCATATATACTATCCCATCAACCCTTACGGCTGCCTTAGATCAACCCCCTATCACACTTCTTTCTCTTTCTCTCAAGCCCTTCCTACCCCCAATCACTCCTTCTGGCTCTTTCAACTCTCCACCTCCATCACACCTCTGGCTATCCTCCTCTCCCCCATCAAAATCTCTACCTCTCTGTCACCATCCCCTACTTCACCATTTCTGATTCTGTCATCCTGCCTCGATTTCACAATACCCCCTCCCTTACTACCTCTGCCCCAATCCCACCCCTACTCCATCTTTGGCTCTCTCCACCTCCATCACCACCTCCTGCTTTCTTTCACACAGACTCTTCCCCTCCAGCTCTCTCTTGCACTCCATTTCCACCAGCAAGTAAGCACCCCTTCCCTTGGGCAAGGCCCTTCACCTTCCACTGCCTCTGGTACAAACTTAGATTACGAACCCTCTGGGCACAGGAAATATACCTACAGTATTTGAATGTAATCTGCTCTGAAGAGTTTGAAAGACAAAATATAAATAAATTGAATAGGACTCCTCCCACATGGTTCTCATGCACTCCCATAGCTTGGCTCGCTCTCATTACCTCAGACAGCCCAAGTCTGCATTGCTGGTTTCAAGGAGATAGTGGGAAGCAACTGCATTCACCTCCCTTTCTTGTTCTGCCCCCAGCATTTACCCCTCCTCATGCTCCCTCCAACACTGAGCCTCCTCCACATTCACACCCACCTCCCTCAACATTTATCTCGTCTCACACACTCCCCCCCTCTTGCACCACCAGCATTCACTCCCGCTTCACCTCACCCCCTTTCAGCATTTACTTCCTCTCCCTGCTCATCAATCACTTCTAATTCCCTGATTGTGCTCTAGGATGCCTCTTTCTTCCTCCCTCACTCTACCTTCTCAAGTTGGGAGTCCACCTTGGATCACAGGCTGTGGCTTTGTCTACTCCCACACCCTGCCCGTTGAAACAATGGGACAGAGTGGGAGGGGGGTGAAACTAGAATGGACACAGCAGAACAGAAAACCATTGCTCTGCTTCCTTGTCCAGCCCCTCCCCTACTATTTCTCCCCACATGCTGCCTGCAATCAGGCCGATACAGTAAAACCTGCGGGAGAGCCGGCGCTCCGAGGCGAGCGCCCACTCTCCCGACGCGCGCACAGGCCACTTTCCTGTGCGCGCGATTTAGTATGCAAATGAGGGCCCGCGGTAAAAAGAGGCGCTGGGGACACTAGCGCGTCCCCAGCGCCTCTTTTTTGACAGGAGCGGGGGCTGTCAGCGGGTTTGACAGCCGACGCTCAATTTTGCCGGCGTCGGTTCTCAAACCCGCTGACAGCCACGGGTTCGGAAAACGGATGCCGGCAAAATTGAGCTTCCGTCTTCTGACCCAGGGGCCACTTTTAAATTTTTTTAAATTTTGGGGCCTCCGACTTAATATCGCTATGATATTAAGTCGGAGGGTGTACAGAAAAGCAGTTTTTTCTGCTTTTCTGTGCACTTCCCCAGCGCCGGCAGAAATTAACGCCAACCTTTGATTCACATTTTGCTTACTGGATCGCGCGGGAATAACTAATAGAACCATCAACATGCATTTGCATGTTTCGGGCACTATTAGTTTTGGGGGGGTTGGCCATGCGTTTTCGACGCACTATTACCCCTTACTATATAAGGGGTAAAGCTAGCGTGTCGAAAACACGCTGCCAAACCTGGGCTAACAGTGCGCTCCACCGGAGTGCACTGTACTGCATCGGCCCGTATGTTTGCTCCGGGGGGGGGGGGGGGGGGGGTGTGTGAGTCTGGAGCAGACTCTGCAGAGGAGAAAACAATTTCTCTGCTCCCTTCTCTTCCTGTTCCCTGCAGGCTGCCTAGACAGGAGAGTTGGAGATGTAAGCAGAGCAGCTGTTTCAGATTCCCTGGCCAACAGATTCCTGGGAGAAGCCCTGTGGCTAGCGAGTCCCCTGACTAGGAGAATATATGTTAGAATTGAAGATGGATTTACAGAGGGAAACTGTGCTCTTCCTGATACCGTTGTATCAGGGGCAGAATGACTGTACCTGTAGGCAGTTTCTCACAGTGAAATTTTAAAAGGCCAGGCATCCTATTTCTATCTGTAGCCTGACATTGCTCTCTAGTTCTTTTTCTTAAATCCCTGTTATCAGCACCAATTTGATGCTCCAAACCCCTTGGGCTCTATAAAATAAAGCAGTCTGTCCTTTTTTGGTGTTTAAGAGAATCTGGGAATGTAAATACTACAATAACTCATTTTTGAGCACTCATTTACCCCCTGCTAGAGCCTGTATGTTGTACCATTTTGTGCACCAGCCTCTCGGAATTTCAAATGAGACGCGACTGTATCGTGCGCAACCTTCTAGCAGGAAATCTGAGACAAGAGAGTGCACGAGCGAGAGAAAAAAAGGAATGTCTGCTTGTGCATTCCTTCTGTCTTTAGAGTCTTCATTTCTGACTTCTATTGGTTAGCAGAGTCTTAAATCAGTAGAATCAGTATAGAAATGCCAGGTGTTGCAGGACATTCGAGGTATGCAGAAACAAAGGTCAGTAAATCAGCTGTAGGCGATCCTTTTCTCTGGACTTTTAATACATTTGTGACTAGTTTTCCGGATATCTGTTTCCTTCATTCGGTCTAAAGAGCCAGACACAAATGTATTGTCAGTTCAATAAAAATGATTTCACCTACCGATTGTTTGTTGACCTTCATTTCTAGGTATCCAAGTGCACTAAAAGAGCTACCGTATTATTTTATTTGGGACATTTGAGGGACATGTTTCTGCCCTGGTTCAAATGTAGGAGTCATAGTTTCCCCAAACCCTTCTTAGTCTCTACCTGTGAATTCCATTTCCTTGAAGCTGTTTGACAGTGGGAGGTTTTTTGATTAGATCCGGATGTTGTTGAAGCCTCAGGAATGTGGTCTTGGTGTGGTGAGAATGGGTTGGGCACTGTCTATAGAAGTTTGGGGAACATTGGTGTGATAAGGTGGCACAGATATTACTCCTTTCTGTTGCTACTGCTCCACCAGCGTTTGCCCTCACTTTCTTCAGGTCTTGCAGGTGTCCATTGCCTTTTTTCCTCCATCATGGAGTCTGTGCTTGCCTGGTCCTTTTTGTCTCATTTTCTGTTCACCCTTTGTGCTGTCTCTATCACTTGGTTCATCTCTGTCTGACCTTGTCTGCTAGAGTTCATTGTTGACTGAGCCTGCCTCCTCTTTCTGTCGTACTTTTTCGCATTCTTGAGTAATATTTCTCTGTTAGATTCCCCTTTCCCACTTAATGAAAGAAAAAAAAAGGTATTTATATTCAATTATTCACCTTTCCAAATCAAAACTCAAGGTGAGTTACAAATTCAAGTACAGTTGGCAGGTCTTTGCCCAAGGGCACATACAATCTAAGGAAGGCCATTTATCAAGTATTGTTAAGTGTTTACCACACAGTAAACAGCATTTATCATGTGGTAAATGCATTATGGTAGCAATAACATGCAATATTTAAAATATCACACGCTATTTTCACCCCAATAATGCTAGTATATTAATGAGCTGCTTTGCATGCAAATACTTTGCAAACACATGCAAAGCAGCTGATTACTAGGCAATTTCATGTTAATAAAATAACACAGCTTGCCTGAAAAATAACAAGCTGTATTATTTCTCTTGAGTTTCTGATGCTTTTGGAGCTGTAAGTTAAAGGACCAGAGCGGCCTACAGTTCAATTCCCTTTCAAAGTATGGACCCATTTGGGGTCTTGTTCTACCAAACCACTGCCCCTAGAGGTGGCCCTAGTGCCAGAATTTAAAAATGTAAAAAAAGATGACATGCAGTACAGACCCCTTCTCAACCCTTAGTAAAAATGCAGTCCCCTCCCAAGTCTTCAGAGCCCCCTGGCCTCCAGGGCCCCACCTCCAGCCCAGTCCTCTCCCTGACCTCATCCCCAGGTTATGTCTTTGAAACCATGGTGGTCTAGTTGGACCTGGAGTGCCCCCTAGGCCCCGGGTCCTGCGTTGACCCTGACAAAATGGTGCTGACCAACCAGTTTTCAAGTTATGCCGCATCACATCTTTTTAAAAAATGTTTTAAATTTTGGCATTGGGGCTGCTTTTAGGGGTGGCGAGGTTTGGAATAGGGGGCTTTCCACACATTGAATGGGAGGGTCTTTCAGCTACTCTGGCCCTTTAAAAAGATGGCGGCCCTGGGCCTCCATTGTGCACAATATACGGGGGTACTAACATGCGGCATTTTTTTCTGGCAATATTTTACTGCTGGGGAAAATCCTGGAGGGGTTTCCTAAGCAGTGGTACCAAGTACCACAGCCTAGAAAGCCCACGGTATTTTCCTCCTCTAGGAAAAATACTGTGACTTAGTAAATGACCCCCTTAGTTTGTACCTGAGGCAACTGAGGATGAAATGACTTGCCCAAGGAGTGTCAGTTGGTGAAACAGGATTTGAACCCTGATTTCTCTGTTCACTGCTCAAGCTACTAAGCTATCTTCCCACGGAATGACAGAATAGAGAGGAGGAGGAGACTATTTCACCTTTAATTTCAACACACAACTGAACCTCATCACGTCCTCTTAATAGACAGATTAGTTAAAAAAAAACAATAATAATAACCTCATAGTCTCTCCATCTTTCCTCACCTCTCAGTATGCTGACCCCAGATCTTCCTCGCCTCCCACCAGTGTCGTTACTGATTAAGAGCGGCAGTGAGTGTAGTCTCACTAATGTGGAACTGCTGACGCAGTGCTTCTCTTGTCCAGTACTGACAAACATGATGGAGGAGGAGGATGCTCAACAGTTAAATGGATAAATAAGTCAACTCTTGCTAGCCACTTGCCGAGATCCAATCAAAGGCAGCCCTCCCCCTTACTTTTACTAACTCTCCTTTTGTGTAACTAGAAATGGATAACTCAGTGAGGAAAGACATCCCTGCCTGATGCACTTACTTAGCATTACCACTTAATGTACTGTCACTCTGTTTTCCTATCTTTCCTCAATTTGCCTCTCTTTTTATGTCGCTTTCCGTCTTCTATCTCTTTTACTGCCTCCTCTTTTCCAGCTCTCTCTTCCCTTTCTGTCTCCATCCTGTCTTTCTTCTCCTCCATGTCTGTTTTCTCACTGTCTCCCCTTCCCTGCCTGCCTTGTCTTCCTCTTCTTCTGCTTCTGGCAGACTGTAACCCACTGCAGGGGAAGAAAGGCTGTCCCTGGCGACTCTTAACTGCCATTTCTGTTAAATTAGAAGCAAGACCTCCAAATAAATCCCCCCCCCCTTCCCGCAGCCCTCTCCCCAGCAACTCTACATTTCACTCAAGTGCCGACCAGGGGATTTGCCCATTTGCTCTTGTTATTTGCATGATAAAAGCTGCTGCACACAGAATAGGCTTTTGCTCAGACTGCCTTGAAAAGGCAGAGATCTTTCAGCAGGCTGCAGAGCACCCTCCCCGCCTTCAGGTCTGTAGACTGGAAGAGGCAAAGTGCCTGGGAAAAAAAAACCAACCCAAAAGCAATCACACCCCCAAGTCAAGGATGGTGCTGCAGTCCCCTCCAGAGAAATCCCCTTGGCCCTTGCAGGCCTTGCTTTCCTCTTGCCAGGCTCGGACAGAGAGTGTTACCGTGGCAGAGAGTGGCTGGTGCAGCGCTTGCACTTCCCATGTGCGCTCATTCAGCAGCTCTTCCCATTCCCCTCTCCTCTCACAAATGAGCTTTCTCCGAGTAATGAAATGTGTGCTCGGAGATTTACAGAGAGAGAGAGGCAGTGCCCAGGGAATGTCTTTTCATGGCCTCTTCTGCACTTGCATAATTCTTTCCTTCGTGCATTACTTGGGCAACTGGCGTACAAACTGTCTTGCTAATATAATGTTTCTTGGATCTGAATGTGAAAGACAGAGAGAATATGGAGGAGGAAAATTACATCATTTTTTCCCCCAAATTTTTAAAATCACCCACAATGAAATATGTGCACATCTATTGAACAACATGGTTACAGGTGTCACATCCCCTGCAATCCTTTTCCCCTTAATATTTACATTTTCTAGGGAGACCCCTGAAGAGACAGCAGTCAGAACACCCAGGCCCTATCTCATCCAAGCATGAGGTGAGTGAATGTAAGATATACTTTCATTTTTGATAGATTTGTTTGTATTCTTTAAGGCAGTGGTTCTCAACCTTTATTCTGTCGAGACACACCTGACAGATGATGCTCACCTAGGTGACACACGGAACTCATGACCATCACGGGGCTAAATGCAAACACACGCTCTGCATCCACAGGAACTCCCTGACACCCAGCAATGGGTACACAACAGAAATAGGACCTTTCTCTGTACAACTCAGCATACAAAAAAGATAATCTGATTTCCTCTACTACCAGGTGCATGAGCGGCTTTTCAATTCTAGCTGTTTGCAGGCGTGTGTAGCTCATCTATAGCCAGACTGAGTTTGCGAAACATTGTGGGGGAAACAGTCCATCTTATGTCTCCTTCAACCTTCCCTATAGAACACATTCACTTGTTTGACATGAATTTTCACCTGAGGACCGCTTTAAACGTTTTCCATTTCAGTGTGGGTAAAGTAACCTTCCTGAGCATGATGAAACTAAAAATCTTCTAAGGCATTCTGCATTAACTTAGCCAGATCTTCTCTGCCCAATAGAGGTGTGAATCGTGTGATCGATCGTCTTAATGATCGATTTTGGCTGGGGGGGGAGGGAAATCTTATCGTCGGGTTTTTTTGTTTTAAAAAATCGTTAAAAATCGTAAATCGGGGGAGGGTGGGAAAACCGGCACACCAAAAAAACCCTAAAACCCACCCCGAACCTTTAAAAGAAATCCCCCACCCTCCCGAACCCCCCCAAAATGTTTTAAATTACCTGGGGTCCATTGGGGGTTCCCGACGCGATCTCCCTCTCTCTCTCTGGCCACGGCTGCGTTGAGAAATGGCGCCGGTGGCCCTTTGCCCTTATCATGTGACAGGGCAAAGGTAGCGCCGGCGCCATTTTGTTTCCTGGCTCCCGACGTCACGCCTGCTGGAGATCGCCCCCGGACCCCCGCTGGACCCCCAGGGACTTTTGGCCAGCTTGGGGGGGGACCTCCTGACCCCCACAAGACTTGCCAAAAGTCCAACGGGGGTCCGGGAGCGACCTCCTGCACGCGGGCCATATTGCCAATCTTCAAAATGGCGCCGGCGCTACCTTTGCCCTCACTATGTCAAGGAGCTCCAGGCACATATTTAGGGGAGAAGAAATAAAAAAGCACTTTTAACGTTTATATCTGATATAATATATATACATTCACGTGATACCCAGAAGTTTCCATGCTCCAAATGAACAACAAGACCCGATATACTGCCAGTCCAGGAAGGGAAAGAACTCTGGCCCCGGAGTGGCAGAACTTTAAAGCAAACGATAAGAACACATCCCACGCACCCTCAAACTGTTGCGCTGCGGATGGGAGCGCTAGGGGCGCTCCCCAGCGCGGGACAAGATGTGTGCCCCTATGGCGAGACGGTCCAAGTCTGGGAACTGGAGAACCAGGTATCTCTTACCAAACCTGTACGCCCAGGTCAGACCATCAATGCAATGATGGTCTCTGAACAGTCCTCCGACCATTCCAAGCCCTTTCGGACTGCCGCTGGGTAACGGCAAGGGCGGCAGGCCGGACAGAGGTCAAGGGCGGATGGAGACATCTGGCACAGGACAAGACTCAGACGTAGGAAGACGAAGACTCAGGTGTTGAGGAAGACTTGGAAGGAGTGCTGTGACGCCACGCACCCTACACACCCCAGTTGGGATGGTCGAGGACCACGATGGAGGTGAAGCAGCAAGCTGACATCGACTCAATTACATTAGAGTTCAAGATGGCAATGAGTACTGAAAAGGACTGGAAATCCAAGATGAAGGATGTCAGGACAGATGGATGAAGGTAGAAGCAGGCTCAAGTACTCCGAAGACCCAGGCAGGATAAGAGAAGAAGGATGAAGTTCGGAGGTGGAACTCAGAGCCAGGGACACCGAGGCAAGACCCAGTGCAGAAACACTGAGGCAAAACCCAGTGCAGGGACAATAAGAACCAGGGTTCTCAGGAGCTTGATGGGACAGCTAGGGAGTAGCCCATCAGTGATGTCATCGTGATGGGACACTAGGGAGTAGCCCAGTGATGGGACACTAGGGAGTAGCCCAGTGATGTCATTGTGATGGGACAGCTAGGGAGTAGCCCATCAGTGATGTCATCGTGGGAGTTCCTCCTTCAGCCCTACAAAAGGGCTTCGTTGCCATTCAGCCTTTGCCTTTGCAAGGAGTTAGTCCTCCCTACACTAGGGAGTAGCCCATCAGTGATGTCATTGTGATGGGACACTCGGGAGTAGCCCAGTGATGGGACACTAGGGAGTAGCCCAGTGATGTCATCATGATGGGACAGCTAGGGAGTAGCCCATCAGTGATGTCATCGTGGGAGTTCCTCCTTCAGCCCTACAAAAGGGAGAGACAGATGGATGATGAGGATCTTCAGTCCGTGAGATGGAGGAATCCCACCAGCGCCCTACACACCCCAGCGGGGTTGGTCGCAGACCACTGGGCCACTATGCGCCCTACCAGCCCAGCCAGGCTGGTCGCGGACCACGAGGGATGGGATGACGGAACCTCAGCCATCTCTGGAAGCAGAACTTCAAGATGAAACATCAGGGCAAGACAACATCAGAATGTGGAGGCATCGGAACATGAAGACATCAGGACGAAGACATCTGGAGCATGGACTGGAGAACAAGATGAGACGAGAGACCAGGAACAATGACGAAGACTCGGGATCCCAAACGGAACAGAGTGCCTAGAAGGAGAAACGGACGAGGAGTCCAAAGGAGGACTAACTCCTTGCAAAGGCAAAGGCTGAATGGCAACGAAGCCCTTTGTAGGGCTGAAGGAGGAACTCCCACGATGACATCACTGATGGGCTACTCCCTAGCTGTCCCTTTAAGAAGGGAAGGAAGATGCGGCCTCACCCCTAGGAGGCAGGCAGGAAGTGCAGGACCTTGGAGAGCAGCCCTACAGCGACGCGGAGGAGGAGAAGCAGGCCCCGAACAGGCCCGATGCTGAAGGCAGCTTCCCAGCCGCAGACGATGAAAGAAGGCGGCTCCATGCCACAGACAAGGCCGGGGCTGAGGCCCTCTTTCCTGGTGGTAAGGCAGTGTGGCTCTATGCCGCTAGAGAACACGTTGACAGCCCCCTGGCCGCTTGATGTACCAAGGCGTGACTCTGGCCGCGTGATGAAAGTGCCGGCGGCCTCTGAGCCGCCTGGAGTGAAGAAGCGCGGCTCCTGCCATGTAGGAAGCATGTCGGCGGCCTCCGTGATGCTTTAGAAGGCAGCAACGGCGGCATGGCCCGCCGTGTGAAGCGCATATCGGCGGCCTCCGGACCGCTTAGGAACTCCTGATGAGAGGCACTAGCCACGCTGAGAACTTCAGCGGCCTCCGAGCCACGGGAAAAGGGCAGAGAAAAGACGTGAAGAAGCCACCCATATAGCTCAAACAGGGCAGGTTCGCAACAGAAATAAACCGAGAAACTCCAACCTAAACAAACCCCAAATCAAAAGTTGCTCTAATAAAACTTTTATGTCATGCAAGACATACAAATTGTTAAACAGCTTAATGGGATCTAAAAAAACCCAAAAAACCCCCAAGAAATGCTATAAAGAAAAATTAAGGAAAAAACAAAAAAAACAAACCCCCAAAATAAAAGAAAAAGGAAATGGTGCAGTAAAAAGCATCCAAACATTAAAACAAATTCATGGACATCCCTATCTAACAAAAATGTGAGCTAGAAAGCGGAGTTGAACTTCTCATCAGGGACAAGAGAAATAAAATATCATCAGAAGAACATGAAGGGGCAAGAGACCAATGAAAATTAGAAAAACAAAACAGAACATCGTTGCAATAAGGTTTAGCCTATGCAGCAGTAGCACTGTAGCTCAGGGTGGGTTTGGGGGATGGTGTTACATACACAGTCAGAGGAATTAACCATTAATTTGATATGACTGAAGAATTTCTATCATTTGAAGCAATGAAAGGTACAACAAGAGGAGTTGATTTGTATAATGCAGTCTCTAGTTATTTCTGACATTAAATCCCGCATTTCTATGTGTGACTCTACTGCATTCTGTGCTAGCAGATCCTCATTTCTATTAATAAATGTAAAATTTGCATACTAACGTGCGTTGCACTATTTGTCACACGCGTTAAGGCCCTAATGTGAATTTAAAAATGACCCTGCAAATCGCTTAATTAACAACAGTAAGTCCTGCATAACCTGTGCACTGCTAGTCCGCCCCCAGCTGCCCATTATTCCTTCCTGTGTTTTTCCTTCCCACCTACTATCATGGATAGATGGGGAAACAATTTTGTGGAAATAAATGATGCAGTTTTAGTTATCAATGGAATTAAAGAATACAGAATACAGCTTATACATTCTGCTAATGGCCCATGTTCAGCTTATATAATAGGAATAATTCGTCTTACAGTCAGTTCCCTAATGCCTTGCTTTCAGACAGCCCACCTGCCCAGCTGCTTTCAATCTGCCTGACCGTCCTGGCCAATACCAAGGCTTGCTTAGCCTGCCAGACCAACCCAGCTATGCATGCCCTTCTTCCTATATGCGCAGCCTGCCAGACCGACTCGGCTACTTTCCTGTTTGCATCTGCCTATGCAATCAGTCCGTCCAACATACCCGGCTGCATTCTTGCTTAGACTAATCTCAAACTGCATAATGCTCATTTCAAGCCTGCCGATTTGCAGGGCCTTATAATACTCTGTTGTCCATTTTCTCCATGCCCAGTCTTATTACTGTCATGCCGAATCCTGGACCGTTAGCTAGAATGTAGAAGCTAACTTACTAGGGATGTGAATCGTTTTAGGACGATTAAAATTATCGTCCGATAATTTTAATATCGTCTTAAACCGTTATGGAACACAATACAATAGAGATTCTAACGATTTATCGTTATAAATCGTTAGAATCGTGAGCCGGCACACTAAAACCCCCTAAAACCCACCCCCGACCCTTTAAATTAAATCCCCCACCCTCCCGAACCCCCCCCAAATGAGTTAAATAACCTGCGGGTCCAGCGGCGGTCCGGAACGGCAGCGGTCCGGAACGGGCTCCTGCTCCTGAATCTTGTTGTCTTCAGCCGGCGCCATTTTCCAAAATGGCGCCGAAAAATGGTGGCGGCCATAGACGAACACGATTGGACGGCAGGAGGTCCTTCCGGACCCCCGCTGGACTTTTGGCAAGTCTCGTGGGGGTCAGGAGGCCCCCCACATGCTGGCCAAAAGTTCCTGGAGGTCCAGCGGGGGTCAGGGAGCGATTTCCCGCCGCGAATCGTTTTCGTACGGAAAATGGCGCCGGCAGGAGATCGACTGCAGGAGGTCGTTCAGCGAGGCGCCGGAACCCTCGCTGAACGACCCTCCTGCAGTCGATCTCCTGCGGCGCCATTTTCCGTACGAAAACGATTCGCGGCGGGGAAATCGCTCCCTGACCCCCGCTGGACCTCCAGGAACTTTTGGCCAGCTTGTGGGGGGCCTCCTGACCCCCACGAGACTTGCCAAAAGTCCAGCGGGGGTCCGGAAGGACCTCCTGCCGTCCAATCGTGTTCGTCTATGGCCGCCGCCATTTTTCGGTGCCATTTTGGAAAATGGCGCCGGCTGAAGACAAGATTCAGGAGCAGGAGCCCGTTCCGGACCACTGCCGTTCCGGACCGCCGCTGGACCCGCAGGTTATTTAACTCATTTGGGGGGGGTTCGGGAGGGTGGGGGATTTAATTTAAAGGGTCGGGGGTGGGTTTTAGGGGGTTTTAATGTGCCGGTTTTGCGATTTTTAGATTTTTAGATTTTTCACGATTTTTCACGATTTTTCACGATATTTTACCCCCCCAAACGGCAACAATACGATTCCCTCCCCCTCCCAGCCGAAATCGATCGTTAAGACGATCGAGGACACGATTCACATCCCTATAACTTACTGCTGTTAATTGAGCGATTCCTCCATCACAAAGTAGGACAGCATCTTTACTTCCTCTAGCTTTCCCCACCAGCTGTAGCCTATATCCTCAAACGTAAAACTGCTTTTATTGCACCTTGGTATGTGCTCCTTGGTATTGCACCTTGGTATGTGCTCTATAGAATGTCCACACTGAGGGCATTCACTGAGGGCATTCAGTCCAATCATCGCTGTCAACTCCTGTCTCATGGCTATGCATCCTAGAAGGGAAACAAACTCAGAGATTTCCCAATTAACTCTTTTCCTTCTAGTTTCGATGTCTTTCAATTCCATGTCTGATCTCCGCATCCACCTTGGTATGATATTAGACCATATCAATCGAAATATGGGCAATAACCCTACTATTTGAGCTGTCTTTTCTGATCTTCAAAATCAGCTGAATAACTTTCAGGTCCGCTAAGTCATACCTCCCAAGTGTAGCAGAATAGCTGCTGGTGCTGGCTTTTCTCTAGCTGCACTGATCAATGTTGGGAGTAACTGGTCCCATTTCATACTGTGATTGCCCAGCCACTGAATTCTAACACCTGCTGCCATGAATCCCAGATGCTTCTCTACTGCTCTTTTTCTTGCCCAGAACATGTATGAGTGGCCACACATCTACACATACCTCAGCTGACCTAAAACATAACTAGGATACTTGGTCAATTACTGTACCCTTTCTGACTGTACTCCCCACGGGAACACTCATCTTATCTCACCCCTTCCCAGCCTGTTCCTTGTCCATTCCCTCCCTCCATCTACAACACCCCAAAATTGTATTTTTTTTTCTACAGTACAAATGTGTGGCCTAACATAACTCTGCCAGACTTCCACCTCCTTAAGCTTTTTCGAGCAGGCCCACTCTTAATCTGTGAATTCTGCCGCTCCTATACGAAGAGAGTGAGTACCAAAGGCAGCTGGGTTGAATCCCACCACCCGCAGACAATTTTTCATTACCACTGTGAATTGGAATCTAGGGAGGGCTGCCCCATTCCTATGAACCAAACAGATTCCACACTATGGGGCGGATTTTCAGAGCCCTGCTCGCCTAAATCCGCCCAAAACCGGGCGGATTTAGGCGAGCAGGGCCCTGAGCGCCGGTAAGCCTATTTTACATAGGCCTACCGGCGCGCACAGAGCCCCGGGACTCGCGTAAGTCCCGGGGTTCTCCGAGGGGGCGTGTCGGGGGTGTGGTCCCGGTCGTTGCGGCGTTTTTGGGGCGTGTCGGCAGCGTTTTGGGGGCGGGTACGGGGGCGTGGCTACGGCCCGGGGCAGTCCGGGGGCGTGGCCGCGCCCTCCGTACCCGCCCCCAGGTTGCGGCCCGGCGTGCAGGAGGCCCGCTGGCGCGCGGGGATTTACGCCTCCCTCCGGGAGGCGTAAATCCCCCAACAAAGGTAAGGGGGGTATAGACAGGGCCGGGCGGGTGGGTTAGGTAGAGGAAGGGAGGGGAAGGTGAGGGGAGGGTGTTAGAGGATTCCCTCCGAGGCCGCTCTGATTTCGGAGCGGCCTCGGAGGGAACGGGGGTAGGCTGCGCGGCTCGGCACGCGCTGGCTATACAAAATCGATAGCCTTGCGCACGCCGATCCAGGTTTTTTAGTAGATACGCGCGGCTCCGCGCGTATCTACTAAAATCCAGCGTACTTGTTTGCGCCTGGAGCGCAAACAAAAGTAGGCCTATTCGCGCTCCTTTTAAAATCCGCCCCTATGCTTTCCTAACTTGCAAAAAGGAGCACGTTAGCATACTTGGAACGTCACCCAACTTAACCCAAATTCTTTACCCCCTGGTCTATCTTAGACCTTCTGTTCTTGATTCACCAAAAACCCTCATGGAGCAGCATGTCATCCTCATGCAATCCGCTGACTGCATCCACTTGCTTCTCTGGCGGTACCAGCTCATTGATCCTTAATGCTGCAAAGAAAGCCAGAGAAAAAGCTGCTATGAATAGTAATGTTTCGTATTCAACAGAGCATATAGCTGCTGTTGCTTGCTAGGTCTTCTCTAGAGTCTGCTTTAGCTACCTTCCCTCTGTGACCCATGCTTGCAGCAACTTTTTTTTTACCAAGAAAGATGCTGTTGGGTCAACTTGTGAAGAAAGTGATACCTGCCAAAGTGGTCCTTGCCTAGGGATGTGAATCGTTTTCCATATCGTCTTAACGATAGAAATCGTGTGGCAGGGCAAGAAAATCGTGTTAGGCACGATTTTTTAGTTAAAAAATCGTTAAAAATCGTTTTTTCCGATTAGTGCGCACTAACTCGAGTTAGTGCGCACTAACTGGGAGTTAGTGCGCACTAACTGAAAATGATACAATTTGACACTTTTCAGGTCAGTTAAGGTCAGTTTAGGAATGAATATGTATTCCTATTGGCTGCCCTCTTATTTATTCATGTTACCAAGCTTCCCACTGACAGTATATGGGGGATGGGAAATGGAAACAGTTGGTAGCTTGACAAAACAAGTAATGTGATCAGTCAATGTGACTAGAACTTGTGCCCTAACCCTGATACCAGGGGTATTGTGATCTTCCTGCACACAGTGCCCTATTCCTGATACCGGGGGTGTTGGGATCTTCTTGCACACATCCCGGTATCAGGGATAGGGCACTGCATGCAGGAAGATCACAACACTCCTGGTATCAGGAATAGGGCACTGTGTGCAGGAAGATCACAACACCCCTGGTATTAGGGATAGGGCACTGCGTGCAGGAAGATCACAACACTCCTGGTATTAATAGGGATAGGGCACTGCATGCAGGAAGATCACAACACCCCTGGTATCAGGGATAGGGCACTGTGTGCAGGAAGATCACAATACCCCGGAGGAGTGAGGGTCAGGCAGCTCCCCCCTGTCTGTGAAGCCAGCCTCTCACTAGTAATGCAGGGAGGGAGCTGTCTCAGACTTCACCATCCTCCTCCCCCCCCCTCACCCACACACCATTCACTAGCTGGGACATGGGGGAAGTCAGGAGTGAGGGTCCGGCAGCTCCCCCCTGTCTGTGAAGCCAGCCTCTCACTAGTAATGCAGGGAGGGAGCTGTCTCAGACTTCACCATCCTCCCCCCCCCTCACCCACACACCATTCACTAGCTGGGACATGGGGGAAGTCAGGAGTGAGGGTCAGGCAGCTCCCCCCTGTCTGTGAAGCCAGCCTCTCACTAGTAATGCAGGGAGGGAGCTGTCTCAGACTTCACCATCCTCCTCCCCCCCCCCCTCACCCACACACCATTCACTAGCTGGGACATGGGGGAAGTCAGGAGTGAGGGTCCGGCAGCTCCCCCCTGTCTGTGAAGCCAGCCTCTCACTAGTAATGCAGGGAGGGAGCTGTCTCAGACTTCACCATCCTCCCCCCCCCTCACCCACACACCATTCACTAGCTGGGACATGGGGGAAGTCAGGAGTGAGGGTCAGGCAGCTCCCCCCTGTCTGTGAAGCCAGCCTCTCACTAGTAATGCAGGGAGGGAGCTGTCTCAGACTTCACCATCCTCCTCCCCCCCCCCCCTCACCCACACACCATTCACTAGCTGGGACATGGGGGAAGTCAGGAGTGAGGGTCCGGCAGCTCCCCCCTGTCTGTGAAGCCAGCCTCTCACTAGTAATGCAGGGAGGGAGCTGTCTCAGACTTCACCATCCTCCTCCCCCCCCCCTCACCCACACACCATTCACTAGCTGGGACATGGGGGAAGTCAGGAGTGAGGGTCCGGCAGCTCCCCCCTGTCTGTGAAGCCAGCCTCTCACTAGTAATGCAGGGAGGGAGCTGTCTCAGACTTCACCATCCTCCCCCCCCCCCTCTCACCCACACACCATTCACTAGCTGGGACATGGGGGAAGTCAGGAGTGAGGGTCAGGCAGCTCCCCCCTGTCTGTGAAGCCAGCCTCTCACTAGTAATGCAGGGAGGGAGCTGTCTCAGACTTCACCATCCTCCCCCCCCCCCCCCCTCACCCACACACCATTCACTAGCTGGGACATGGGGGAAGTCAGGAGTGAGGGTCAGGCAGCTCCCCCCTGTCTGTGAAGCCAGCCTCTCACTAGTAATGCAGGGAGGGAGCTGTCTCAGACTTCACCATCCTCCCCCCCCCCCCCCTCACCCACACACCATTCACTAGCTGGGACATGGGGGAAGTCAGGAGTGAGGGTCAGGCAGCTCCCCCCTGTCTGTGAAGCCAGCCTCTCACTAGTAATGCAGGGAGGGAGCTGTCTCAGACTGGTATCAGGGTTAGGGCACTGTGTGCAGGAAGATCACAACACCCCTGGTGCCAGGGTTAGGGCACTGTGTGCAGGAAAATCACTTAAAATCTACACTTACCAACAATCAATTACATATATTTGAACTGTGTACAGTTCCAGCCAGGACCACCTTTCTAAAATGCACAGTGATTGGCAAATTCAACATGCACTAGCATTTCAGGTGCCTGCTAACAAAAATAATAAACAAACAAGTTCTAGTCACGTGAGTGCTGATCATTACATTACTTTTTTGTCAAGCTTCCAACTGTTTCCATCTCACATCCCCCCAACCATTACCTCAGTGTTAGCCTTGGTAACATCAATAGATAAGAGCACAGCCAGCCAATAGGAATACATATTCATTCCTAAGTGACCTTTACTGACCTGGGAAGTGTGAACACTTTGTTTCATTTTCTGTTGGTGTTCGTTAGTTTCCAGTTCCATTTCCCATCCCCCCAACCATCACCTCAGTGGTAACCTTGGTAACATCAATAGATAAGAGGGCAGCCAGCCAATAGGAACACATATTCATTCCTAACTGACCTTCAGTGACCTGGAAAGTGTTTATTTGTATCATTTTCAGTTAGTGCGCACTAAATCGAGTTAGTGCGCACTAACTGGGAGTTAGTGCGCACTAACTCCCGTTAGTGCGCACTAACACGATTTAACGATTTTTAACGATAAATCGTTAGAATTTCTATTGTATCGTGTTCTATAACGATTTAAGACGATATTAACATTATCGGACGATAATTTTAATCGTTGAAAAACGATTCACATCCCTATCCTTGCCACACCAACTGTGGACCCAGATTGTTGAGCATGAATAATAACCTTACTAAATGTTCCTCTCGTATCAATTTGTTTGGGTTTGCACCTTCTTTTTCTCAGGATACATATTGCTGCCATCCTCTGCCAAATGCTCTCTAGTAGGTTACCGCTAAAGCCTTCAAACTCTTTGTATCCTATTCCCAATGGCCCATAAGGAGGGAGGCATCATGGTTCTTTGATCATTTGTAGCTGGTGCCAACACCTGGAATACACACCACTTAAAATGAGATAAAGCATCAGCAACTGCATTATGGATCCCCTGTACATGTTTCAATCTCATTGTCAGGTTCAAATGAAGAGCCTGAAGAACAACCCTCCTCACTATCCTGGCTAATTTTGCACATTTTGCTATTTGCTTGCTGATGGCTGCAATGACTACAATGTTATCTGAGTGAAATATCACTCCTCTATTGGCTAACCATTTATACCACACAACTAGTGCTACAAATATGGGGAACAGTTCCAGGAAGGCAATGTTTTTTGTTAAGCTAGAGTTGTGCCACTGCTCGGGCCAGGGCTCAATGCACTACTCACCTTAGAAAAAAGCACCAAAATCTTGCACCCTCCCCCCACCCAAAGCATCAGAGAACAGTTCCAGATCCCCATCTAAAACATCTGGGGCATACCACAAGATATTCCATTATATCGGCAAAGGAATTCATGCCAGATTCTGTGACCATCTTTCAAGCTCCTGCCAACCAAATGAAGTGATGCTTTGCCCTTATCTTAGATGTTGTTACGGCTAACCTTCTAATGAACACCCTGCATGCAAAATTTTGCTGCCCCATTAGGGAATGTGTTTGCCTAAGGGTTAATTTCTGCCTTTTCATTGCCTGTTACAGAGGTATGATCAATTTCTGGACTTTCTCCACTGGCAACTGAAAGGCCATTACTAATGTGTCTAGATCTATACCTAAAAAGATTAATTTCTGGCTAGTACCCTTCTTCTTGTCCTCTGCCAGCAGAATGCCAAATTCCTGTGCCACGACTGAATTCATTCAGTAAGCTCAAACAAACCCCAGACTGGCTTGGACCATCAAACAGGAAATTATCGAGGTAATGAGTCATTTGCTGCACCCCTGCACATTGGGGCGGATTTTCATACTCCGCGAATAGGCCTACTTTTGTTTGCGCTCCAGGCGCAAACAAAAGTACGCTGGATTTTAGTAGATACGCGCAGAGCCGCGCGTATCTGCTAAAAACCTGGATCGGCGCGCGCAAGGCTATCGATTTTGTATAGCCGGCGCGCGCCGAGCCACGCAGCCTACCCCCGTTCCCTCCGAGGCCGCTCCGAAATCGGAGCGGCCTCGGAGGGAACTTCCTTTTGCCCTCCCCTCACCTTCCCCTCCCTTCCCCTCCCTAACCCACCCACCCGGCCCTGTCTAAGCACCCTCCTTACCTTTGTCGGGGGATTTACGCCTCCCAGAGGGAGGCGTAAATCCCCGCGCGTCAGCGGGCCTCCTGCGCGCCGGGACGCGACCTGGGGGCGGGTCCGGAGGGCGCGGTCTCGCCCCCGGGCTGCCCCGGGCCGTAACCACGCCTCCGGGTCCGCCCCCGAAACGCTCCCGGCACGCTCCCGGCACGCCCCCTAAACGCCGCGCAGTTCGGGCCCGCCCCCGACACACCCCCCTCGGAGAACCCCGGGACTTACGCGAGTCCCGGGGCTCTGCGCGCGCCGGTGAGCCTATGTAAAATAGGCTCACCGGCGCGCAGGGCCCTGCTCGCCTAAATCCGCCCGGTTTTGGGCGGATTTAGGCGAGCAGGGCTCTGAAAATCCGCCCCATTGTTTGGTTAACCAATGCACAAATGTGCTGAATGCCTCATAATATATGCAAGAAACGGAGCATCCCATTGGCATCCATTTGTCAAGAAAATACATTCCTTGAAACTTAGAGCCTAACAACCTAAAGAATTTTAGATGTATGGGAAGGAGCCTCAAAAGCCGACTCAATATCTGCTTTAAACATTAGGGTGTCCCGGCTATAGTGTTGCACAAATTCTATTGTTCTATCAATTGATTCATACTGGACTGAGCATGAGGTCTAATCAAGAAAACTCATTGGAGCTTGAAGACTCCAAGTCTGATGAGTCCCATACATTAAAGGCTCTTATTCCTCGCTGCTTACCTTTCTTGCCCAGCAGCTTACATAAAGCCCCTATTCTTCTCCTTATTTTTTCTTTCCTTTCTTATGGCCTCCTGCTTCATCTCCCACTCCATCTGACCTAACCATAATCCCTCTGCCTATCTCCCTCTGATTGCCCAAAACACTACCAACATCATAGTGATTATCATGCACATCATACTCAGATGAACGTGACTCTTACCATGTGATGCATATTCTTGTGCTGCACAAAATCGGCAGCCTTGCGCGCACCGATCCTGGATTTTAGCAGATACGCGCGGCTACGTGCGTATCTGCTAAAATCCAGCGTACTTTTGTTGGCGACTGGTGCACCAACAAAAGTACGCGAACGCGCATTTTTTGTAAATCTACCCCTAAGTGTTTAAACTTTTTCTCTAATGATTCAGCTTTTGGCTGCACTACAGTTTATTGAGTCTTCCAGCTCACTTAGCCAAGTTTCAACATCCTTGATTCATTCATCTTGCTCTTTATAGCCAAGATAAGATGGGCTACTTTTTCCACAACAGTATGCAATTTAGTGTCAAGGCCGGCTGAAATTTTGGTGGCCAGCAACTCCATAATAGCTTAGATAGCTTTTGCCATATGCAAGGACTCGTGGGCCTTGGCCCACTCTTCATCGCTGGATGTAGGTCCGATTTCGAAGCGGCCTTGGAGGGAACGGAGAAAGCCATTGGGGCTCCCCTAGGGCTCGGCGCGGGCAAGGTGCACAAGTGTGCACCCCCTTGCGCACGCCGACCCCGCATTTTATAACGTGCTCGCGGCAGCGCGCGCATGTTATAAAACTGGGTGTACATTTGTGCGCGCCGGGTGGCGCACACAAATGTACCCTGCACGCGCAGATTTTAAAATCTGCCCCTGACTGTCTACCTTGAATTTCAGTTCATCAGAGAAGATGACCCGACCCTCCCCAGATCTCTTTCCTGTTTGGTGAATGGTAGTTCTTCACCTTGGATTTCTGCAATCTGAATACATGATTTTGCATTTTTATTTGAATTAAAGCATCATTGCCATTGTCATTGACTATTATTTTTTTCATTATAAAAGTCATCGTTCTTTTTTTATAGAGGTGTGATGTATTAAATGAGGAAAAATTTTACTGTGTGCAAATTCCAAAATGCTCAGAATATCTGTCTTCCTAAGCAGCTCACAGAATGAAAAAGTTTCTGACAATTTAAACAAATTATAACAAGTTTATCAGTACACATACTCACTTAGAACAGAAGAATGCCATGTTGCGTAATGTCACCAGGTATGAACACAAAAGCAAAAGAATTACAAGAATTTTTGACTATAAAACCTCATTCTGTCTTGACCCACAATTTAAAAAGGAGGTAATGTTCAAAATGGTTTTATGCCCATAAACAGGCTTTTGAAAATTGCTACAATATATGCAACTTTTACATGCTTAAATCTCCAGTAGTTTTACTGAGACTTTTCACAATGTAGAGTGTCACTCAGTCTTATCAACCACATTCAAAAGGGACTAGGACTTTTGATAAACTAAAAAATCTCCTGCAATTTCTGACCAAAATTGAGATTTCACTGAGACTTTTCACAAGTGCCACCCAGTCTTTAACCAAAACTTAAAAGGTTTTACAGGGACTTCTGACTATATATATCTCACCCTATCCATAAATTCAATTTTGGTGCATACAATATCGGGCAGATTTTAAAAGCCCTGCTCGCATAAATCCGCCCGTATTTACGCGAGCAGGGCCTTGCGCGCCGGCGCGCCTATTTTCCATAGGCCGCCGGCGCGCGCAGAACCCCGGGACACGCGTAGGTCCCGGGGTTTTTGGACGGGGCGTGTCGGGGGCGGGGCCAAATGACGTGGCGTTTTGGGGGCGAGACGCGGCGTTTCGGGGGCGGGTCCGGGGGCGTGGTTTTGGGCCAGGGAGTTCCGGGGGCGTGGCCACGCCCTCCGGAACCGCCCCTGGGTCGGGTCTCGGCGCGCCAGCAGCCCGCTGGTGCGCGTGGATTTACATCTCCCTCCGGGAGGCGTAAATCCATGGATAAAGGTAGGGGGGGTTTAGATAGGGCCGGGGGGGTGGGTTAGGTAGAGGAAGGGAGCGGAAGGTGAGGGGAGGGCGAAAGAGAGTTCCCTCCGAGGCCACTCCGATTTCGGAGCAGCCTTGGAGGGAACGGAGGCAGGCTGCGTGGCTCGGCGTGCGCCGGCTGCCCAAAATCGGCAGCCTTGCACGCGCCGATCCAGGATTTTAGAGGATACGCGCGGCTATGCGCGTATCTTATAAAATCCAGCGTACTTTTGTTTGCGCCTGCTGCGCAAACAAAAGTACGCGATCGCGCAGTTTTTAAAAATCTACCCCAGAGAAGGCAAAAACGGGTATTGTCTGTATGGTTAACAAATCAAATACCCGTATATTATATTCAACCCTTTATTACAAAATCAGCATAAAACCTATCATCAAAAAATGTATATCATGCAATACATATATATCCTACCCTAAATTTAAATATATTTAATCACACATGTCATACAATATAAAAGTCCATCCACACCAGAGAGTGAGTGCTAGAGGAAAGGATTCACAGTCCCAGGAATTCCACGTAAATTTTCAATATCAAAGTTTTTATTATTTATATCGGCAACTCCACTGTATTTAATGACACTTGTTTCAAAAAGAGGGGTCCCCTCTTTTTATAAAAGTAACATTCAACAAATCAAAAACAAGTTGTCATTTACCTCTATAACAAGTTGTCATAAACTCCTGTTACAGCCTGTTTGTACATCCACACACATATCATACAATACAAAAATACAAAAGTAACATTCACTAAATCAGAAAGTTATCATAAACCCCTGTTACTATCTGTTTGTGTACCCAACAAAGGCCCTTGTTTCACCAATGGCTTCATCAGGGGATGTTATAAGGTTAACTCGAGGTTAATAACTAATGGAGATTAATGAAGTTCACTATCATGCGATCTCCCAACAGCAATTGTTTACTTGTGGTGCTTATTATTATTCAAAGATGAATCCAAACATATTATTCAAAGATGAATCCAATTCTCCTCCGATAACCGACCCCAAACATTATATTTCAAATGTTGAACTTCCATAAGTCTAAAACAACAACGCAATATTTCATATTTATTACAATGTTACAAAACACTATATTTAATGCACTTTTATCTGGTACAAAATCATCAATTCAACCTACCTTTAAACATCTGTTTCACTAAATAAACAAACTGATGAAGCTGCAACCACTCGTAAGTTAGAAAGATGTTTTAACAAAAAACCTCTTTCTGGTCATCTATATAGGTATAAATACAAACTATCCAAATTACTATAAACATTTTGAAACTATTATTAAACACTTATATTGTCCGATAGAACTCCCTTTAAAACAACATGTGACCTCACATGATCCAATCAAAACTCCACTTCCGTATTATCATCGTTCTTTATAATTATGCATTCCACTCAATTTTCTTGTTCAAGCAACACGACTCTAAGGTGTCCCAATTAAATATATAATGTTGTTCCTTTCGAACCAAAACTTGAGAAATGGCACTCCCTCGCTGTAAACGCACCTGTTACAATGCACAAAATCTGAGTTCTTCAATGGTATGCCCCACCATCCTCCAATGTAGCTCCAATGGTGCATTCTCTTTATTAATATGAATACAACTAAGATGTTCCAATATTCTAATTCTTACTGGACGCTTTGTCTAACCTATGTACATTCATTTACACAGGCAGGTAATCATATATATAACCTTTTCTATGTGGCAATCAAATCTCCCAGGCAAAACATATTCACTCCGCCTTACAGGAACTTGTAGTACCCTCGTCTCATACACATATGAACAAATACTACAACCTCCACACTTGTATTGTCCTGGATCATCTCTTCCATTGTCAGTGATAGTCGTAGAGATTAACATGTCACGCAAGGACCGATTTGTGCAAAAATTGGGGGGGGGGGGTTCTTAAAAAGCTCATCCCCTTCCAAAGTAGAACAATGACATTAAATTATACATTTAATACTATTCAAATGTCTAGAAAATGGCAGCGCACACACAAACCTACTCAAAGGATCCTTATTACCTGTTAATAGCAGGTTATTCCGATTAGCGTATAACGCACGCTTATATGCTTTTCTAATACTCTTATGGGTATACCCCCTTTCAAAAAAAACCTCAAGGATAATTCTTGGGACCACATTTTATACTCTTGGATGGTAGTACATAACCGCCAGAGACTCAAAAATTGACCTATAGGAATATTCTCCTTTAGCCTTCTAGGATGAAAACTTGAGAATTCCAGCATGGTATTTTTATCAGTGTTTTTCCTATAATTTGTAGTATTTAACACGCCCCCTTGTTTATACACCAAAATATCCAAAAAAGATACCTTATGTCTGTGGAACTGAAATTCAAATTTAAGATTTTCTGCATACCTTAACTGAATATCAGACAACGGTCCAAGAATCCAAAGCTTTATCATTGAGACCATCCAGTCATATGTTCATCTTCAGTCTGTCTCTTACCATGACTAATAGCGGACTGGAAAAATAGATGAGAATGTCACTTGTTTCTTTCACTCATGCTCCCACTGCTGTATAGTCCTTTCTCATCTTCTCAGGGTCATACCTTGTAATATCAAAGGAGTCTACATGGATGACCAGCATGGGGTAGGGTTCAGAGGACCTGATGAGTTTCCACAACTTTTCTGTCTCAGATCCAGGCTCTTGGCAGGCAGAACATCTTCTTGGTCAGCATGTCTGGTCTGCAGATAGGTCATACTGTCCCATGTAGTCACCACCACCACCAACCCTTCTGGAGTGCTCTGCTTCCCCTTTTCTCTCAGTTGCATATCTTCCTCTTCCAGTGGTTTTAGGACTATATTGTACTGAATATGAGCTCTGTAACTGAGTTGAATGGTGTTTGGGGATGGTGAGCTCTCTCTTCTTCCAGAAGTGGCTACCTTCTTGTTTTCATGGAATGCAGTGTTCTCTTCTTCTTCCTCCTCTGTCAACCTCTCTACTTGACTCTTTCTCATGGACATTGCATGTATAATCTATTAAAAAAAACTTCATCTTCCCAGATTCTCCTCAGGTTTGTTATCTCACCTTGCAGTTCCCTTACCTTCTCTCTAAGGAATTTCACCAGCTAAATCAACCACAATTATCAGAGAAGAAGCATATTGAAAAATATACATGAGGCAAAACAGGGGAGATTTTTCTCCAATTTGTTATGTTCTGTAAGTGTATAGAATTTTATCAGGTGCTAGATGCACAACCTGTGTTATAATTTAGCTATGAGACTGGAATCAATACCACTCTGCTTGCAAAAGGTTTTACCAGATTCTAATTGTTCTCAGTAGTTGACAGGATCTTGGCTGAATGTCTCATACAAAAAGTACCTTCAGTTGCACAGAAGCCTCTGACACCATGCTGGCATGACAAATTCTGTTTAAACTTATGGGTGGGATGCAGATGTATCAAATATTTGTTTCAGTTTTGCTCTGTTGCAAAAACCACTCTGGATTTGCCAGTGAGAAAAATGCCAGGCTGAACCTGCAAAAGTTTTTTACACCAGTACAAAACTTTAAATAATACCTACCACCTAGCCTCTGAGTCATAGGAAGAGTGCCTTCTAAGACCATGGTAAAACAATGGCCCAGTCTTGAATCAGATGGATGAATGTCTTTGCTGTCAAGGTCTCTTATCTAGGAGCTGACCCTGCATAGCTTAAAAAGTCTAAAGTGATTAGAGCCTCACTTTCACTCCCCTCCCTGTCCTGCAAAGTGGTATGAATGCAGGCCTGATTTCAGGATTGATTTTAGGGAATCAGTTGATAAAATACAAGGCTGGCAGGGGGCCACAAGCAGCTGACACCAGCTAAGATTGCTGTCTAAGATGCTCCACTTATGCAATTTGAGCAAATTCCTGATATGTTTCATGTCTAGGTGCCTAGAAAGGATTTTACATCACATTGATACATCGTAAACATAAAATTATCTATTAGCAATCAATTCACAATGAAGAGCGATTTTTCATATGCATGTTTAACTAAGTTTGGATTGTTGAGTTTAATGAGCCCAGAGGAGGAGGGAGAAAAGCAAAAGCTGTGCCACACACAACCTTCCCCTCTTTCAAAATAAAATTCCTAAAAAAAAAAAAAAAAAAGCATTTGCTTAATAGTAGAGGAGTCAGCACTAAGCAAAGCACAACTTTGCCACACCTTAGTTATTATACCTAGATTTTTAAATAATATTTGTAAGCGGATTGATTTTCAGACAGATCTAAGTGGTTAACTGTTAGCCATCTAGATCCATCTTAGTGAGAATTTTCCCTTGTTAGTTTCGCTAAAGGCTATATATTTAGTTGCTCAAAAAATGGGTGATCCAGAAGATATAGTTGACTTGTGGGAGAGGGGAGGGAGAGAACTCAGCTGGCTAGTGCAAATTTAGAAAGGTGCTGAGCAGGAACAGCCAGCTAGATTTGGGGAAGTATTTGGCTGTATCCTAGCCAGCTAGGCTGTGTTTGAAAATTTGCTTAAACTTAGTCAGCTATAGCATAGCTGGTGAAGGAGCTGCTTAATGCTGTTGTGAAAAATATGGTCCCAAAATATGTAATTTCAACTTTCTAAAGTTACATATTAAAAACTGGGTTTTCCACCCTTGCTAGCTGCCCTTTTCTTCCTGACACTGTTTTCACCTTTCCCTTTGCTCTTAGTTTGGCTGCCTCCTGAATCCTTTTCCTAGTTCTCCTTTCCTTTCCTTCTGTATAATTCTTCTTTTTTTGACTTCTTCCTATCCTACATTTGTCTCTCTGAAAAATCACAGGTAGCAGAAAATGCCTTCCTACCTCTTAATCTTCCTACACTGGCTCCCCATTTCTCTATGTATCGAATTTAAAACCCTGTTCCTCACATTCAAGGGACTGAAGAGCATTGGCCCCATGTATTTGACTGAAAATATAAAAGGGCATCATCATTCCCCATATTAATCTTTGATTAAGCTAAAGACAACAGTTGGCTACCCGACCTCACAAAACACCTCAACTGAAAAAAACAAAAGTGGTGTGTCACCAGATCTGTTTACAAGGAATCAATGACTACTTAGACTTCCGGTGCCAGCTAAAAACATGGTTATTCACTCAGTCGGCTGACTGACACCGTCTAGTCCTAATTAAACTATTCAAAGTCTAGAAAACAAATGATCTGCCTAATATGATCCCAACAGACAAGCCTAATTTACACACATAGTTTTTTTGAAATGAATTGTTACCGCACTATGATGGCACATGATTAATTTGTAATCTATACCACTCACATTTTCATTAGCGTGCCTTGCTGTAAACCGCTGTGATTGTTATCTAACTTAACGAAGGTATAGAAAAGTTTTTAAATAAATAAAATAAAAATATTAGAAAATTGAAATTGGTTTGATGTAAATTATTCAAATATCCAAATCATAAAACTCCTACAATATGTCTGACCCCAGTTGTCCATTCACCATCTTGATGTAACCCAGCCTGTGTTCTCCTCCAGTTATCGAGGTAGACCTGCTCTATGAAGGCCATTGACTGGAGCCAGGCCAAGGAGGGGCATCCAGGGTTGGAAATGTGCCTCTCCCAGGAGGGGCCAAGGACTGTCTCCGGATTCATTGTCATCAGTGTCCAGGTACACTAGCGCATCATTCTTCAGAAGAGTGGTCTGGAGCAAGCAATCCAAGAACTAGAATGTGGCACTCAGTGCATTTATTGCAAGGGAACACTTTTCTATTTTTCCTCCCGAAATCAACATATATGCTTGGGAGTCTTCAACATATAAGGAATATTGTGATCAGGCAATGCAAGGCTACATCCTGAAGTCCAGTACAGGAGACTGGTCGGGGGAAGTATCCCAAGTAGGGGCTGCATCCCCTTCTCAACATCTTCTATTTCTACTATGATATGTGATACCTAGGAAAGACCTGCTGGTACAACCACTGCATCATGATGTCAAAAAGCAGTCATGGGTTGGGTGGTGCCAAGTAAAGTGTTGGACACAAAAGAGATTACTAAGAGCCTCACAGGCTGAATGCATAGTTTGGAGGTACGTAAAATTTGATTTCGGCCACGCCTATTATTCATCCCAGTCTACATTATGAGTTAATTAGAAGATCACTAGAGGAATGATTGAAGGAGGAAGTGGATAGGAGAATTGTGAAGAACTCTAATTCAGTGTTTGTCAGGAGCCATCCAGACTATGAAAAGGAAAAGTCAAAGAGAATGCGAGAGATGAGTTTGGGCGGAAATATAAGAAAGCATATAGTGGTGTACAACCACATTGTGGGTCCTCCCACCAAATATCAAGTTGAGTGTATGCTGCCCAATGGGGTAACTATATTGAAACCACACCCAGATCAATATGAATCAGAACCAGTTAAGCCACCTTCACGGTGATTTGAAACTGTCTGATTGCTTTGTTTCTCATTTCACTTAAGGTTCCAGTTTAATCATGTGAATTTTCCTGTTAGGGAGAGTCTTTGTGTTCCTTTGTTAAAAGTACTATATTTTTTATTATTAACCTATTGAGGAGGGTATGTGCTTTCCTTCACCATATAGACTTGCATTCTGTAAGAACTGTTGTCTTCTATCAACAAGATGACCTGGCTGGCAAGAGGCCTAGAAGACATGAAGAGTCCTCCATTTTGGGATGTTAAATTATTTTATTAAGAGGTTTTTCCTTTGTGCCAAAAATGCATATTTTGTAACAATGCATGAGTTTGTCTATTGAAAAGAAACACCAGTTCTAAATAATTGTTTCCTGTGGGATCCTGTCTAATAACGTATTATTTATTATAAGAAGAAAGCTTTGCAAAAAACCCTTATATAAAAATTTAAAAAACTGTTTTGATAAAATAACTTGTGTCCTTGGAGTTTCTTTTAAGCTATTTAAAACGTTTTCTTGGTAGGATTGGACCTGAGTCTAGAAGTCCATCCGGTGTTATAATGGGCCGGAATTCAAAAGGGTTACGTGTGCCGGGCCTATTTTTAAAAAAGCCGCGCTGCCTTTCCTCGTTCCCTCCCCAGCGGGGTGGGGGCAGGGCTAAAGGCCTCCGATAGAGCAGCCATTGCTGCTGTGTTGGGGGATTGCGTGCTGGCAAGCTGCTGGTGTGCGCAACTTGCGCCTGAGTTATAATAATTTGGGGGGGGGTTATAGTAGGGCTGGGGAGGGAAAGGTTAGGGGAAAGGGTGGGAAGCTTAGGTGAGGGGGGAGTGAACGGGGAAAGGCAGCGTGGCTTGGCGCGCTCAAGGTGCATAATTGTGCACCCCTTGCATGCGCCGACCCTTGATTTTATAACATGTGCGCGCACCGGGTAGTGCGTGCACATGTAGACCACGCACACTTCTTTTAAAATCTACCCCAATATGTTTTACTTACAGAAAGAAGACTCCAGGTGTGGCAGTCGACAGACTAATTATTTTCTCTCTTCTTAGGTTTGGAGGAAATTTTTCTAGTTTTCCGCCTTTAGGAGAATTAACTAAGGGAGATGAGAGTGTCATCTATTCTCCCACATAGAGAACACCAATGAGTTGTTTTCATATACAGATGTGAAATTTTGTGGTGACTTTGCAATTTTAGGGTGGTAAAAGAACCCTCTGCAACCAGCTGTGGCAGGGCTAGCCAGCCTTTTTCAATTCATTGTTCCCTTTCCATATATTTTGAGGGAAATGTCATGTGTGTGTTTGATGTTTTAACTTTTCATTTGTAGGATGGAGCAGCATTCAATGCAGGACAGTGTCTACAACAGGTGAAGAGCCTGTCTGGGCCTTGGCCCTGCTCAGGCAGAAATGGATGTTAAGCTTTCCAGTAATGTGAAATGTATAAATGTATTGTGGTTTATTCCAATGCAATATGGTTATGTTTTGTGTGGACAATACTGTAAAATGTGTGCATAAGTTTCACATGTATACAAATTTTGATTAAATGGGAAGGGGGTATAATGACCCCTTGGGTTCATTACCAGTAGTGTCCTTAGTACACCCATTGGCTAGGGATAGTGTAGCATAGGTTAGTGATTAGAGGAGGTACTATTCAGATGCAGCCCCTCCCTTTGAGGTGCTGGAATGGTTGTCCCCCTGGGAAGTAATAAAAGCAGCTCTCTCTTGAGAGCTCTGGGGGAAGTGCACTTTGGTTCTGGAAGTTGGAGGAGGTGGTGGAGTTTTGCCTCAGTTGGAATTTTGGGCCTACCCTTGGGCTCAGGTACCACCTGCCTGCAGTTCATGGGCCAGGTCGGAGATCTTCCTTTCCAGACCACTAACTGGCTGGCTGGGTTGTTTTGCGATGTTTTGAAGATTTTTATTTATAAGACGACTGTGAGAGTCCTGGGTATTGCTTGGGGTGAGGGTACTGGGAACCCTCTCCCTGGGGGGGCTTAGGATAGGGAAGACTATCCCACTGTGACCTTCCAAGGAAGCAAAGAAATGGTGGTGGCCATTGTAGCATCTTCTGGTGTTAAGATCTGTTTTGGGAAAAAGAAATTTTGGGTTAGAAGGTCTAGGAGAAGGAGTTCTTGCTGCTCCTTTTTCCTGCCCTGAAAAGGAACATTGAAAGCTGCATTTTCCAATGGATTCCTTTCTAACCTTGGGATTTGAGAAATGTGAAATCGAGATGGACTGAGGAGAACTGTGAGTAATACCAAATTGAGTTCTATTGGAGGACCCTCACTTGGGGTCTTCATCCCTGAGGGAGACATGATTGGGATTTTGTGCAGAGACTGTGTAATAGATTTTTGGCCAGCTGGAAAGGGTTTATCTATCCCAAGGAAGCCCTTACCCACTTGGGAAGCTCATTAATACAAGATCCGGATAGTAAGTGTTTCCCTTGCCCCTGGAGCAAGATAAAGAGACCCTTGCACAGACAGATAGAGAGAGACAAAGAAGTTTAACAGCCACCTGTGGAAAAAACAAGAGCAAGGGGAATGCCGACAGTCACTCAGCAGTGCATGGTTCGGAGGAATGTATCCTTGAAGGATACTAATGAAACAGGAGAGTTAGGGCATCCCAACAGAGAGGTTCCAATAAAAGCCAAAGTAGTCCATGTGCCTATAAGTAAAGAATCACCTCTGCTAAAGAATTCCAATTTATCAACATCAACTGAAAAGAAGGTTGTTAATACAAACAAAAAAACGCACTTTGAAATGTTTGTATGCCAATGCCAGAAGTCTAAGAATTAAGATGGGAGAGTTAGAGTGTATAGCAGTGAATGATGATACAGATATAATTGGCATCTCAGAGACTTGGTGGAAGGAGGATAACCAATGGGACAGTGCTGTATCGGGGTACAAATTATATCGCAAAGACGGAGAATCAACTTGGTGGGGGTGTAGCACTTTATGTCTGGGAGGGTATAGAGTCCAATAGAATAAAGATCATACAAAAGACTAAATGCTCAGTAGAATATTTATGGGTAGAAATCCCATGTGTGTTGGGTAAGAGTATATAGTATATTGTCCACCTGGGCAAAATGATTAGACAGATGATGAAATGCTAAGAGAGATCAGGGAAGTGCTGTAATAATGGGAAATTTCAATTACAGCACCTAAAAAAATAAAAAATCGAGATACAACGTTTTTCTTCTTGATGTTACTCAGATCGTTGTTCTGTGGATAAATAGACACGTTTTTCTATTAGATTTCAATTACCCCAATATTGACTGGGTAAATGTAACATCAGGACATGCTAGCGGCATAAAATTCCAGGATGGAATAAACGACTGCTTCACAGAGCAATTGGTTCAGGAACCAACAAGTGAGGGAGTTATTTTAGATTTAATTTTTAGTGGAACACAGGATTTGGTGAGAGAGGTAATGGTGGTGGGGCCACTTGGCAATAGTGATCATAACATGATCAAATTTGAATTAATGACTGGAAGGGGGACAATATGTAAATCTACAGCTCTAATACTACATTTTCAAAAGGGAAACTTTGATAAAATGAGAAAAATAGTTAGAAAATACTGAAAGGTGCAGCTGCAAAGGTTGAAAGTGCACAACAGGTGTGGACAAATGGACATTGTTTAAAAATACAATTTTAGACACACAGGCCAGATGTATTGACTCTGGGACCCGTGACTTTACATTTTGTCCTCGGGCGCTCGCCCACCTGCTTTTGCTTGAATGACCACTCTAAAACGTATCTTAGGTAAAACTGGCCGCAGCTTTTATTTAACCATATATAACAGCATACAATGTAACCATAACAACCCACCACCCCGGGCCAATACATATCTATATATTTATCACCATTCGTTCTCCCGGGACCACGCCCACCCCGCGCCGCCTGCCGCGCTCCAAGCAAGTCGACTTCCGTTCACCGGCCCCCCACCATGTAGTAAGCAGGGGGGGCCTGTCTCCGGGCATGGTCCCCCTTTTCTTCCGGCAATCTGCTTGTCAGCGGCTGATCCCTTTACCCTTAGTCCTATTGGCCCGGGTACCCGCCACCTGCACCGAGCAGTGTCTACACTTGCTTGGAGCCCCATAGGTTAGCATTGGTCCACACTGCCTGGGATCGTCCTTTGTGATTACGCTCATCATGCGGAAATATACGTGTGTCCAGTTCACGATATTGCGCACAATTTTCTCATTGTTGTCTGGCGGTGGGTCGCTGGTCTTAGCTCTCTTCCTGTCTCGCAGACCTCTCCTCCCTTCCATGAGTCGGAAAATGTCTATGTATTTTCTTTGCTTTATCCTCTTTCGCAACTTTCTTGGCACGCTTTCCCATTGTGGAATCCCCTGTGCCGCAGCCGCCGTTGACTCCACTCCTTGTAGTGTCGTTGGCTGATTCTGATTATTGTCATCTGCCCTGTCTGTATCCACAGAGGTGCTGCTTTCGCTGGAGCTGTACCTCCTCCTACGCTTCGTTTTTCCTGTCTTTTTAATCGCTTGCGCACTTATGGGTCCCTCTATGGGCTGAGGGGGTGGGGTGACTTGTGCAGGTAACTCACCTCTGCTTGCCTCCTGCGTTGCATCTACCCCTCCGTCGTCTCGGGAACGATCTTCCCATGCTGTCGTCTCTGCTGTCCCTGTCTTGGGATGGGTGTACTGTTCCTGGCTTGGTGCTGCTTCCTGCGTGATTTGCTGTGGTGTGTCAGCATGGGTCCTTTCGATGCTCCCCGAGTCGTTCCGTGGATCCCTTGCATCGTTAGGAATGGAATTCTCTGGTGCGCTGTTTTGCCCCGAAGGGGAGGGACGATCCTCTGGTTGCCCAGGCCAGTACCCCCATGGGTACATCTGGTATAGGAATGGTCCTGGGTAGGCTGGCGGGAGCCATTGCAGGTGGGCGTGGTGGCCTGGGGTATATCCGGGTGGTATTCCGCCTGGGGTGCCGGTGGTAGCTTGCATCCAAGGGGGGGGGGGGGGATGCCCCATGGGAGGGGGAACCCCGGGTAAGCCGGGGTCATGCCGGTTGGCCGCTCGGTAGTCGGCAGGGTTGCGGGGAGGGGACCGTGGGCTTGCGAGGTGCCCTGGTGGGGCTCTTGGGGTGTCACCCAGCTCTCGCGTTGGGGATCCGGTCCGCCCTGGTCCCCCAGCTGTCCTGTATGTGGTACCCTGCAGGTGTCTGGGCTGGTAGCGGCTGCCGGCGCTGGTTCCTTATCCGCTGGCTGGTGTGTGGGTGGTGTTGGCGGGAGGACGCTCTTCGGACCCTTAGTCTGTGGGAGTGGGGTCAGCACCTGGGTTCCCTTGTTCCCCGTCCCCCGCTTTCCCCTGGTGGGGGCACCCCCGGAACGTTTTGTCGGTCGGTCCCCGGATCGAGGTTTTGGTCCCTTTCCCATCGTGCGTCGGGACCTGTTTACTCACAGTTTTTGTGCCAGCAGCGGGGTGTCCTGAAGCCGGGGGGGGGGGGGGGGGGGACTGGCTGTGCGGTCCTTTGCTCGTTCCGGGTGTCCGGGGGCTGGGGCGCGGGCCGTGCAGTCCTGGGCTGGTTCCATCTGGGACCCTGGGCTGGTTCCTACTCCTGGTGCCTGTGCCTGGTGCCGGATCCTGCTCCTGCTGGCTGTGCCCAGAGCCCAGTTGTTTTTACTTATTTATTTTGTTTTTAAATTTCCCCTTCTTCTCTCTCTTTTTTTTTGTATTGTGTGGCTTGGCCTCCGGTAGCGTTTGGGGCTGGATTTGCCTCGTGGTGATCGCGCCGTGGGAGCCGCGTTGGTGATCCCAAAAACGGCTCGATTGCAAAAAGGGCCGGTTGCCACGAGGCTCCGGCCCTTTAAAGCCCGGCCGGCCTGCGACAGCCTCCCTGATGACACCAGCCGCAGGAATGCTCCGAAAGGGGCGGTGCTCCGGGCTCCGGCGTCATCGGGGCTGATGACGCCGGCCACTGGTATGCCCTGAAGGGGCGGCATTTGCCATTGGTGCCGCCCCTCTTCGCAGACGCTGCCCCGGAACGCCCACACTTGGGCTGTACCCTGCTCCCAATGACGTCATGCGATGCGCCCGTCTGCCCTCCCCAAGCCCAGGTAATCCGTGGGCTCCGATTAAATTTCAGGCCCACCTATTCCAAGGTGGGAGGAAGGCAAAACAATTACCAGCATGGTTAAAAGGTGAGGTGAAAGATGCTATTTTAGCCAAAAAAAACCATCCTTTAAAAATTGGAAGGATCCATCTGAAGAAAATAGGAAAAAGCATAAGTATTCACACTAAGAGAGAATTTGAAATGAAGTTGGCCATAGAGGCAAAAACTCATAATAAAAACTTTAAAAAATACATCTGAAGCAAGAAACCTGTGAGGGAGTCGGTTGGACCGTTAGATGACTGAAGGGTTAAGGGACTCTTAGGGAAGATAAGGCCATTGCAGAAAGACTAAATGAATTATTTACTTCTGTGTTTACTAATGAGGATGTTGGGGAGATACCGGTTCTAGAGATGATTTTCAAGTGTGATGATCCAGATGAACTGAACCAAATTACTGTAAGCCTGGAAGATGTAGTAGGCCATATTGACAAGCTAAAGAGTAGCAAATCACCTGGACTGGATGGTGATTACATCACTCATCCAGAATATGATGAGTGAGGTAATCCAATTTGCAGATGATACAAAATTATTCAGAGTAGTTAAATTACAAGCGGATTGTGATAAATTGCAGGAGGACCTTGTGAGACTGGAACATTGGGCATCCAAATGGCAGATGAAATTTAATGTGGACAAGTGCAAGGTGAGGCATATAGGGAAAAATAATCCATGTTTTAGTTACATGATGTTAGGTTCCATATTAGGAGTTACCACCCAGGAAAATACATTGAAATTGTCAACTCAGTGTGCTGCGGCAGTCAAAAAATCAAACAAAATGTTAGGAATTATTAGGAAGGGAATGGTGAATAAAACAGAAAATGTCATAATGCCTCTGAATCGTTCCATGGTGATTCTGCACCTTGAGTACTGTCTACAATTGTTTTCGCCGCATCTCAAAAAAGATATAGTTGCCCTGGAGAAGGTACAAAGAAGGGCGACCAAATTGATAACGGGGATGGAACAGCTCCCCTATGAGGAAAGGCTAAAGAGGTTAGGGCTGTTCAGCTTGGAGAAGAGATGGCTGAGGGGGGATATGATAGAGGTCTTTAAAATCATGAGAGGTCTAGAACAGGTAGATGTGAATTGGTTATATACTCTTTTGGATAATAGAAAGATTAGGGGGCACTCCATGAAGTTAAATGGTAGCACATTTAAAACTAATCGGAGAAAATTCTTTTTCAATCAAAGAACAATTAAGCTCTGCAATTTGTTGCCAGAGGATGTGGTTAGGGCAGTTAGTGTAGCTGGGTTAAAAAAAAGGTTTGGATGAGTTCATGGAGGAGAAGTCAATTAACTGCTATTAATCAAGTTGTCTTAGAGAATAGCCACTGCTATTACTGGCATCAGTTGAATGGGTTCTTGTTAGTGTTTGGGTACTTGCCAGGTACTTGTAGCCTAGACTGGCCACTGTTGGAAACAGGATGCTGGGCTTAACAGACCCTTTGTCTGACCCAGCATGGCAATTTCTTTTCTTCTTGTTTTAAGAGTTTATTTGCCTTTGTGCCATTTATCATTAGGAGAACACTCACCTATAATCTTCCAAGTTGTTTTTGCCACTTACATCATCCATAGTGTTGGGAAAAGTGTACCTCTCCCATGCAACAAAAGTAAAGTCACCCCTGTCACATCTGGGCCTTGAAAGAGGTTTTTCCTCTCCCCCCCCCCCCCCCCAATCTACAAAGAATCCAGACCCTGGGGAAAGGGACAGTAACAGAACCAGCCAGGAGTGGTTCCAGCTCCAAACAGACTTTAAATCTTTTATGTCCCCATCCATGTCTAGTGTACACTCAGGGATGAGGTTACACAGACGTGTGACTGTAGTACCTAGAAGCATGTATGTTGGCTTGCGGCAGAGCACAAACATACTGATACCTGTTTTTGAGCATGCTTCTTTAGGCAGTTGTGAATTCCTGTTCAGTGAATAAAAATTGCTTGTTCTTATCTCTGCTTCAGCATTCTCTATGCTAACCTCCCCCTTCACACCAGCCTGTCAGCTTCCCTTTCTGGGTTCATTATGTGTGTAATGCAGTGCAAAGCCCCAGCGATATCCCTGTCTGAGAAAGTCTGGGCTCTAAGTTAAATGCCTGAGAGAACAAGACAGAAGCAGGTATAGGGAAATCTTGGCTTCTTGCACAAAATTAGCCTTTATTTCCTTATGGCAGAAACATTTTTCTTTTTTTGTGTGTTTATTATGAAATTAGCTGTACTGTGCTCTCGGTTAAAGTATGTATGAATGCCAAAATAAATATATCAATAAATGTGTTATGTCATATATTTATTTAGGCATGTTTGGTCTATAAACATGTATTACGATGTTTATTGTTTGACCTTTTGAATATGTAATACAATAAATATATTTATGTATATAGTTATGCTGTTGATTTTTGTGTGCTTTTCTTGCAATTGTTTGTTTTTTTTGTTTGCTATTAATATTTTGTGCTTTTTATGTATTTATTTTATTTTACTTTATTTCATTTTACTGTTTTTTATATATCCTAATTGAGTTTTTTAGCAACTTGATGCATTTTTCTCCTTTGTGTACACTGCTCTCTGCTATTCTCTTTACTCAGTTGTGGTGTTTAACCTCTCTTGCATTGTTGTTGATCAAAGTGGACACCAGCCTTGGGTTGGCTCCAGGACTATGCCTGGTGCAAGGATATTAGGTGCCCTAGGCAAAATTTACATCCTGCTGCCCCCTCCCCCCAAGGTCATTCCCTTCCCACACACAATTAAAAATTATGCATTTGTAATAATAGATTTTTCAGGAAAAGAACTTTCTAAGTAGTGTTCTGAGGTCCTATCATTTACAACATGTAGATTATATTTACATGCACTGCTGTGGTGACAACCAGAAAACCCTGCAAAAAAAAGTAAATAAAGACCCATGGAATTGGTATTAGACCTATTGTATTGTGCATTGGGCTGGGCTTGGCCCTCAGAAAGCCATGAGCAAAGCCCTAGCTAGCTTATGGGCGATATGACCTCGGCCATAGGTGCCATGCTTTAGAGATGCCATCAGTTCCAAATTCTGTACATCACCCTCCCCTCCACTGATACAGCGTTGCGCCTCAAAAGCTCAGTTATTATACTTATTGACTACATTCCACATTTTTTACTTGCCATTTCTACAATCACAGTGAAAGTTCATTTTTGTGCACAGCTTAAAGAATTCATGCCCTTCATGGCACTTGTAATTGCAAGCTAAGCAGATGCCTGCTAGTTCTTCTGCCTTGGGTGTACAGGTATGTAACTCTCCAGGTGGGAGCACCTCTCAGCATCGCTCCAGCCCAGCATCCCGCAGACCTCGTTCTACAGCTCCTCTTCCTCCTCCAGCACATCCACCAGGGACGGTACTGGGTCCTCGGTGCCCTCTTACTTGGGCTGCAGCCTGCGCTTCAGTCCACCCTTACTGGCCACCATATGTTGTGCTTCCTGCCAAGGCTGCTGAGCAGAGCAGAGTGGCAGGAAAGACGAGCCCCCACTCCCCAGAGAAGGGCCACAGCTGCTGGGCTCATGGGCAGGATCTAGGCCCCTCCCAAATCGGAACAAAGAATATCGTCAAAAGCTTCCGTCCTCTCCATCCATGCGCAATCAATAGCAGAGTAGCCAGCAGAGCTGCAAGAAGAAGCATTGGTCTCCCACCCCCAGAGGTCAGGAGAAGCGCAGACCTTGGAGAAGAGTCGGCCTCTGCCACCTCCTCCAGCATTTAGAAAGAGCATGGCCCACGGTCTGAAGAAAGAAACATCGGCCTCCCACCCTGGCCCAGCAGTCAAAAGAAACGCGGCCTGCAGAGAGAAAAAATGAGCATGCGTGTGTGAGCCGGAGAGAGAGCAAAGGACTGTATGTGTGTGCGTGTGTATGAGAAGCATGTGTGTGTGTGTGTGTGTATGATTGAGCATGTGTGAGAGAGACCAAGCATTGTGTATGCATGATTGAGCATGTGAGAGACGAATGAGCATGTATGTGTGTGTGTGTGTGTGTGTGTGTGTATGATTGAGCATGTGTGAGAGAGACCAAGCATTGTGTATGCATGATTGAGCATGTGAGAGACGGAATGAGCATGGATGTGTGTGTGTGCATGCATGATTGAGCATGTGAGAGAATAAATGAGCATGGATGTGTGTGTGTGTGTGTGTGTGTGTATGATTGAGCATGTGTTTGTGTAAGAGACAGCAAAGGAGCATATGTGTGTTAGAGAGAAGGGAGAAAGTTTGTGTGCAAGAAACACCTTCCCACTCCATGCTAATCCATGACAACCTCAGGGCATCTGTAAATCAAAAGTACCCAGGTATGGAAAGCAGGGGATTTATTAATCCTTATTAGTTTTAATTATTGGGTGTTATTTGATGTATTGTTGCACTGTTTACAGAGTCTGACTTGTTGCGGTTTCCAATTCACTTTTTGTCTGCACATTTCTATTTATACTTTATGGTCTCTTTATTCTGTATTTAGTAAGGGTCTGTCTGTGTTCTGCACAAGTGACAGACGTGAGATATTCTGCTAGTGTGTAGTTTCTGAGTAGAGATCTATAGCAGTCTGGCTAGTTTTGTTTTTCTAATAGGAGGTGTATTGCTATTTTAGGGCCTGGTATAATATCTGCAGTGTTGCCTTTTCAAAGGTAGGATTGTTACTGTTTGAGTGCTAGCAGTTAGTGCTGTTTTGATACGGAAAGTTTGCAATATTGTAATTGTAATTCAGTTTACTCATGGCTTTCCCAGGGCCAAATCCACACCCAACCATGTTACCATGGGCCTAATTCCATATGGGGGTTTTTTTGTAGGGTTTTCACATTTATATTTACAGCAGTGCTTGTAAATATAATATACATGCTATAAATTATATTGTTACCTCAGAAAGTCCTTTCTCATGTAAAATATGTTATTATAAATACATAATATTGTAATTGTGTTTGGGGAGGGTGCTACCAAGGATGAAGGGGGATGCAAGGCTGTAAGGTTCACCTAGAGTGCCTAATACCATTACACTGGCCCTAGGGAAGAGAGGAAGATCTTTTCGGTTGGCAGATGACAGTGGAAGATGAGAGAGGGGGGATGGAGAGGAGGGAGGATTTGGGAGGGGAGGGGTTTCAAGAGAACAAGAAAGGATGCAGCTTTAGAGGAGGCCAGATAGCTGGAGATGGTAAAAGGAGCAACTCAATGAGGGGGAAATGGAGGTCAGAGAGGGGACAATAGAGGAGAGAGCTGGGGAAGGTTTAGGATTGGCAGAGAGAACTGGAGGGAAAGAAGAGGTATGAAATATAGATGAGTGGATAGAGAGGCACAGATAAACAGAATGAAGAAAAAGGAGAAGAAAAGGGAAAGATCAATATTAGATAGAGATGGATAAGAAGAAAGGAGGAGAGAGATGAAACAGAAAATGAACAGAACCTGTAAAGGAGTTAGGAGATCAAGAAGAAGAAAGCAGTATAAGAAGATGCGTACCAAACTGATTAGAAAAATAAAATATCCAGATAGCAAGCGCAGAAAAAAAAAGCATTTTATGGTCAGTTTAGTGAATAGAGCATATCAGCTTTGGGAATGAGAAGCTCATGATATCTTTATTTTGTACATACAGCAGGAAAAGATATTTCTGTTTCTATTTCTTTAGTGTTGAATGGCATGCACAGTAGATATGGTGTGATGTGAACAGGTAGATGTGATATATTTGGACTTTCATAAGAACATAAGAAAATGCCATACTGGGTCAGACCAAGGGTCCATCAAGCCCAGCATCCTGTTTCCAACAGTGGCCAATCCAGGCCATAAGAACCTGGCAATTACCCAAAAACTAAGTCTATTCCATGTTACCATTGCTAATGGCAGTGGCTATTCTCTAAGTGAACTTAATAGCAGGTAATGGACTTCTCTTCCAAGAACTTATCCAATCCTTTTTTAAACACAGCTATACTAACTGCACTAACCACATCCTCTGGCAACAAATTCCAGAGTTTAATTGTGCGTTGAGTAAAAAAGAACTTTCTCCGATTAGTTTTAAATGTGCCCCATTCTAACTTCATGGAGTGCCCCCTAGTCTTTCTACTATCCGAAAGAGTAAATAACTGATTCACATCTACCCATTCTAGACCTCTCAAAGACCTCACAAAGTCCCTCATGAGAAGCTTCTAAGAAAATTAAAAAGTCATGGGATAAGAGGCGTTGTCCTTTTGTGGCTTGCAAAAGACAGGTTAAAAGTCAGGAAACAGAGAGTAGGATTAAATGGTCTGTTCTCACAGTAGAAAAAGGTAAACAGTGGAGTGCCTCAGGGATCTGTACTTGAACCGGCACTTTTCAATATTTAATAAATGATCTGGAAAGGGGTACGATGAGTGAGGTGATCAATTTGCTGATGACACAAAATGATGTAGAGTAGTTAAATCTCAAGCGGATTATGATAAATTGCAGGAGGACCTTGTGAGACTGGAAGATTGGGCTTCCAAATGGCAGATGAAATTTAATGCAGACAAGTGCAAAGTGTTGCATATAGGGAAAAATAACCCTTGCTGTAGTTGCACAATGTTAGGTTCCTTATTAGGAGCTACCACCCAGGAAAGAGCTCTAGGCGTCATAGTGGATAATATATTGAAATAATTGACTCAGTATGCTATGGCGATCAAAAAAGCAAACAGATTGTTAGGAATTATTAGGAAGGGAATGGCAAATAAAACGGTGGATGTCATAATGCCTCTGTATCACTCCATGGTGAGACCACACTTGAATACTGTGTGCAATTCTGGTTACCGCATCTCAAAAAGGATATAGTTGCACTGAAAAAAGTGCAGAGAAGGGCGACCAAAATGATAAGGGGCATGGAACGGCTGCCCTATGAGGAAAGACTAAAGAAGTTAGGGCTGTTCAGTTTGGAGAAGAGATGACTGAGGGGGGATGATAGAGGTCTACAAAATCATGAAAGGATTTGAACAGATTAATGTAAATCGGTTATTTACTCTCTCAGATAATAGAAAAACTAGGGGGCACTCCATGAAGTTAGCAAGATGCTCATTTAAAACAAATCGAAGAAAATTCATTTTTCACTCAGCACATACTTAAGCTCTGGAATTCATTTCCAGAGGATGTAGTTATCGCAGTTAGTGTAACTGGGTTTAAAGGGTTTGGATAAGTTCCTAGAGGAAAAATCCATAAACAGCTATTAATCAATAAGGAATAGAGCTTGAGATCTATTTAATGCTTGTGTACTTGCCAGATACTTGTGATTTGGCTTGGCCACTGTTGGAAACAGGATGCTGGGCTTGATGGACCCTTGGCTGACCCAGTATGACATATCTTATGTTCTTAGAATCTGGATTCTTGGGGTTTGCAGTTCAGTTTTTGAATGAAGGCTCATGGCGCCAGGATCCCCAAACTGGTTCTGACTGAGCGGGAAGCCCAAAGGAGCAGGAAGAAACTTCTGAATCAAAATAAAAATGAAAATTAAAGCCCTCTACATTTAACAGAGTTTCCGGAGCTCATGGTATTATATGTGGTGCTCAGGGTGAGGGCGTACTTTCTCACTTGGCCAGCCAAATGGCCTGGCTACAGCTCTGGCCATGAGTAAACTAGATTACAATTTCAATATAGTAAACCTCCCATACCAAAAGAACACTAACTGCCAGGACTCACTAGCAACTCTAATTATGAAAAGGCAACACTGCAATTATTACACCAGGCTCTAAAACACCAATACACCTCCTATAAGGAAAGAGAAAAAGCCAAGCAGCGTAGATCCCTACACAGAATCCACATGCTAGCAGAACCCACGCAAAGCACAAACAGACCCTCACTAAATACAGAATAAAGTGACCATAAAGTAGAAATACAAATGTGCAAACAAAATCTGAACTGGAAACCACAACAAGCCAGACTATGAATGCAGTGCATAATGAATGTCATAATGCCTCTGTATCGCTCCATGGTGAGACCGCACCTGGAATACTGTGTACAATTCTGGTCGCTGCATCTCAAAAAAGATCACCCTATAGTTATTATGAAACTCTGTACCGTAACTTACAGGCACCTGTCTAGTTGGTATAATAAACGCATTTAGCAACATTAATTTATGTTTATTATTTATTATTTTTAATTTTTATATACCGGAATTCCTGTATACAATACAAATCAGTCCGGTTTACATGGAACGAAAAGATAGCCCTGGTCTGGGAAGTCAGTTCAGGGTTTTTTTACAAAAAACATTGAACAATAACATATAATACATTCATAATACAAAGAACATTGAACAATAACAATAAATCCTTAAATATTTTCGTAATTTAATTAAAATTAGGCCAATGGCATGTTGAACTTAAATTAAATGTAAGGTAAATTGAAATTTAATTTTGCATAAAATTGCATATTATTAACTGTAACACAGAATATTCCCAAGTTCAATCAGGATGCGGCGCTTAGTTACATTCTGGAGATTGGAACGCTTGCCTGAAGAGCCAGGTTTTTAACTTTTTTTTGAACTCTGGTAGACTGGGTTCGAGGCGTAGGTCAGGGGGGAGAGCGTTCCAATGGTGTGGTCCTGCAGTTGAGAGTGCTCTTTTTCTTAGTAATGATGTTGCTGGAGGGGCGAATAATGTGCCTCTGTAAGCGCTTCTGATGGGTCTGGAGGATAGGTGTGGACGAAGTTGAGTTTGGAGTGATATAGGTGCGATGTTGCCTCATTGTTAACCGTTGTGACGGCTCCCAGCTTAATGACGGTATATAAAAGAATTTAAATAAAATAAATAAATAAATATAGTTGCGATGGAGAAGGTACCAAGAAGGGCAACCAAAATGATAAAGGGGATGGATCAGCTGCCCTATGAGGAAAGGCTGAAGAGGTTAGGGCTGTTCAGCTTGGAGAAGAGACAGCTGAGGGGGGATATGATAGAGGCTTTTAAGATCATGAGAGGTCTTGAACGAGTAGATGTGAATCTGTTATTTACATTTTCGGATAATAGAAGGACTAGGGGGCATTCCATGAAGTTAGCAAGTAGCACATTTAAGACTAATCGGAGAAAATTATTTTTCACTCAACGCACAATAAAGCTCTGGAATTTGTTGCCAGAGGATGTGGTTAGTGCAGTTAGTGTAGCTGGGTTCAAAAAAGGTTTGAATAAGTTCTTGGAGGAGAAGTCCATTAACGGCTATTAATCAAATTTACTTAGGGAATAGCCACTCCTATTAATTGCATCAGTGGCATGGGATCTTCTTAGTGTTTGGATAATTGCCAGGTTCTTGTGGCCTGGTTTGGCCTCTGTTGGAAACAGGATGCTGGGCTTGATGGACCCTTGGTCTGACCCAGCATGGCAATTTCTTATGTTCTTATGTAATAAACAGAAACATTACAATTTCCCATAAAACATCAAACAACACAATCAGGAAATATATATCATGAATAGAAGTAAAACCATACTAATAAAAAGAATAAATATTTCAAAATAACTGATGAACTGAATGACATCTAATAATTTAAAACTCATACAAATTTTCCAAATACTAATAAAATATTTATAACAGCAGATACATCAAAACACCACCCAATACTTACAACTAATAAGGATAAAAAATTCTCTGCTGTTCATCCCTGGGATCTTTTGATTTCCAGATGCCCTGAGATTGCCATGGATTAGCAGGTGAAGAGGAGAGGGGTTGTTGCTCACAATCTTTTTCTCTCATATATACACTCATGTATACACACATGAACAGGAAATTGTTCTCTCTCACACATATAGACATGCTCTCTCTCACTCTCACACACACACACAGAGATGCTCTCATACCCATACACCAACTCTCTCTCTCTCACTCATTTCCTCCCCTTTCCCTCAGAAGCACAAGGCCAACAGCAGCAGCAGCCTCCTCCTTTAGCCCCTGCAGCCAACGGGACTCTTCCTCTTTCTTCTGGCCATGCGGGCTGACACTCCTTTGCTTCCTGCTCCTAATGGCTTGTGGCTCATGCTGCTCCTCCTGTTCCTATGGGGCCCCTTCTCCTCTTCCTACTACTAACCACGGGCTGGGGCTGATACTGCCACCTCCTGTGGCAGGCAGGAGCTGTGCTGCTCCTCATCCTACTTCTGATGGCTGCCTGACCTATGCTGCTTGTTCAGGCCTCAGACTGCACTGCCATTCATCCTCCTTCTGCTCTTAACTATTGTGGGGGCCCAGGGCCAATATTGCTTCTTCCTGCAGCAGTGGACATGCTGTTCTTCCTCCTGCTTGCGATGGAGAAGGTACAGAGAAGGGCTACCAAAATGATAAGGGGAATGGAACAACTCCCCTATGAGGAAAGACTAAAGAGGTTAGGACTTTTCAGCTTGGAGAAGAGATGACTGAGGGGGGATATGATAGAGGTGTTTAAAATCATGAGAGGTCTAGAACGGGTAGATGTGAATCGGTTATTTACTCTTTCGGATAGTAGAAAGACTAGGGGGCACTCCATGAAGTTAGCATGGGGCACATTTAAAACTAATTGGAGAAAGTTCTTTTTTACTCAACGCACAATTAAACTCTGGAATTTGTTGCCAGAGAATGTGGTTCGTGCAGTTAGTATAGCTGTGTTTAAAAAAGGATTGGATAAGTTCTTGGAAGAGAAGTCCATTACCTGCTATTAAGTTCACTTAGAGAATAGCCACTGCCATTAGCAATGGTAACATGGAATAGACTTAGTTTTTGGGTATTTGCCAGGTTCTTATGGCCTGGATTGGCCACTGTTGGAAACAGGATGCTGGGCTTGATGGACCCTTGGTCTGACCCAGTATGGCATGTTCTTATGTTCTTATGCTTCTGGTGGTGAAAACATGGCCTCTCCTACTTCATGCCTGCACGGGCCCACAGTATACCACTTCCTTTTCCAGGTCACACAAGAAGGAGAGGCCATACCATCACTGCCCCCCCGACTTGTGATGCTTTAGGCGGTTGCCTAATCTGTCTAGTACATTCACCAGCCCTGGGCCAACCTGGTGAATGGAATGAGAAATTACTACTTGCCTGATCATTTTCTTTTCCTTAAGGTGGATAGATGGATTCAGGACCAGTGGGTTATGCACCTCTACCAGCAGATTGAGATGGAGCAAACTGACGTCACAGTATATATATAGCCCTGCAGTGACATCAGCCTGCCAGTATTTTCTTCAAAAGCAACTATGGACAGACTAGCAAAATTTTGATTAAAAACAGACAGCCTTTTCTGTACTCAACTAACTGAACTCAGGCAAGAACGCATGCATAGTAATCTAGGGACTGCATGAACATTTACCAGTAATCCCCTGGAACACAGGAGGACCATCACATGATAGAGATGTGCAGGCAAAAAGTTTTCGTTGCGTACGCGATTGGTATTCGTGGGGGGTCAATTCCGTTTCATGCGGAAGTATGGAGAGTTCAATAAGTTGTCGATCTATAAATACGTTACTACTAAATTAACTACAACCCCCCACCCTCCTGAACCCCCCCCCCCCAAGACTTACCAAAACTCCCTGGTGGTCCAGCGGGGAGTCAGGAAGCCATCCCTGCACGCGTTTGCGGTTTCCTCACGGCGCCGATAGCCTGTGTCACAGGGGCTGCCGGTGCCATTGGTCAGCCCCTGTCACATGGTCACCGGCGCCATCTTGTGCTCCTACCATGTGACAGGTAGGTCACGTGGCAGGAGGTCGCTCCGGGACTCTTGTTGGACCCAACCGGAACTTTTGGCCAGCTTGGGGGGGCCTCCTGACCCCCACAAGACTTGCCAAAAGTCCAGCGGGGGTCCGGGAGCGACCTCCTTTCACGCCATCCATCCGATCCCAATACTCAAAATGGCGCCGATCGGCGCCATTTTGAGACTCAAAATCGCAGTCCCGCCAATACTCAAAATGGCGCCGATCGCCTTTGCCCTCACTATGACGGCGATCGGCGCCATTTTGAGTATTGACGGGAAGGCGTGAAAGGAGGTCGCTCCCGGACCCCCGCTGGACTTTTGGCAAGTCTTGTGGGGGTCAGGAGGCCCCCCCAAGCTGCCAAAAGTTCCGGTTGGGTCCAACAAGGGTCCCGGAGCGACCTCCTGCCACATGACCTACCTGTCACGTGGTAGGAGCACAAGATGGCGCCGGTGACCATGTGACAGGGGCTGACCAATGGCACCGGCAGCCCCTGTGACACAGGCTATCGGCGCCGTGAGGAAACCGCAAACAAGTGCAGGGATGGCTTCCTGACTCCCCGCTGGACCACCAGGGAGTTTTGGTAAGTCTTGGGGGGGTCAGGAGGGTGGGGGGTTTAAATGTTTATTTAGGAGGCCGAATAAAACGGATATCTGTTTTATACGTGGGGAGTCGCGATGAGTTTCGCCTCCCCACGTATTTAACAGATAGCAAAAAATAAGTTGCGGATGTCAAATATGTGGAAAACGGATGCACATCCCTATCACACGATCATTCGGCAGCCACGGGCGGGAAGCTAAATCCATCTATCCACCTTAAGGAAAAAATTACCAGGTAAGTAGTAATTTCTCATTTCCTAGCATGTGGATGGATAGATTCAGGCCCAGTGGGATGTACCCAAGCTCCTCCCGAATAGGGTGGGAGGCTGTCCGCGGTCCAGTCAACACCACATGTGCAAAGGCTGCATCCTCCCGGGCCTGCACATCCAGATGATAAAACCTAGAAAAGGTGCGTAAGGAGGACCACGTTGCAGCTTAGCAAACATTGACGGGAGGCAACAATCTAACCTCCACCCATGACACTGCCTGAGCCCTAATGGAATGAGCCCTAACCTGAGTAGGCAACGGCTTTTCAGCAGACACATACACGGCTGTGACTACCTCCTTAATCCAGCGAGCTATTGTAGCCCGCGAAGCTGGTTTACCCTGTTTTCCTCCACTATGAAAGACTAACAGGTGATCTGTCTTTTGGAAAGGTTTAGAAACCTCCAGACACCTCATGATATGTCTCTTGACATCCAAAGGATGGAACAGGCGATTCTTCTACATCTCTTTCCTTATCCAAGGACGGCAAGGAAATAGACTGATTCAAGTGAAAATCTGAGACCACTTTAGGCAAGAATGAAGGAAAAGTACGCAGCTGAATTGCTTCTGGAATCACCCAAAGGAACGGCTCCTGGCAAGACAGGGCCTGCAGCTCAGAAATTCGATGCACAGAACAAATCGCCACCAGAAACCCTGTTTTTGAGGTCAGTAACCTCGAGGAAAGGCGAAACGAAGGGTCCACCAAGAAATCCAACACCAGGTTAAGTCTCCACAAAGGAACCGGTAACCACAAAGGAGGATGAAGATGTTTCACTCCCCTCAAAAAATGGGCCACATCAGAATGAGATAAGGATTCACCATCCACCTGGTCCCTAAAACAGGCAAGAGCCACTACCTGTACCTTCAGGGAATTAAGGGTGAACCCTTTATTTAAACCATCCTTTAGAAATTCCAAAATAAGCGGAATCTTAACTGAACGAGGAAGAACCCCTTTATCTTCACACCAAGCCTCAAACACTCATCAAACTCACACATTTATTTTATTTATTTTAATTTTTTCTATACCGGCATTTGTGAGGGTATCACATCATGCCGGTTTACAATAAACAGTGGAGTGAAAAAAGGAACAATGAACGAAATAAATAATAGGTGCTAAACATAAAATAGTTACAGTTACAATAAAACAGGGATGAGTACAACTGGGAGCAAGAGGAAAAATGAAATGAAAGGAACTTTAACATGGTATATTAACCGAAGTATGACGGGGTTCATTACAAGAATTATGAATTGTTCATTTGAAATAATTACAGTTTTTATCTAAAGGTAGTGGTCATAAGTGATGGTTTTCTGTATATTGGTAGTGCTGAAGTTGGTTGTAGGTATTGGAAGTTGGTTGAAGGTGAGGTGAGTAATGAGTTTACTTCCTTACACTTCCTTACACATAGGTAAGGAAGCGGAGAACTTTCGTGCTTCGAGCAAAGTAGCAATCACTGCAGAAGAATATCCATGCTTCAACAAGCGAGCCCTCTCAAGGGCCATACCATAAAACAAAACCGTATTGGATCTTTGTGAAGGTCAAGCCCCTGCTGCAAACAAATTCAGGAGTGGCGGAAGTCGAAGGAGGGGTTCTATCAGGACTCTTCGCAGATCTGCACACCATGGTCTTCTGAGCCAATCCAGTGCCACCAGGAGCACTGTGGCCTTCGATACTTTGAACTATTCTGCCCAACATGGGCCACAGGAAAAGGCATACAGCAGCTTGTCTTCCGGCCAGACCTGCACGAGAGCATCATTACCCAAGGACTTTGAATCTCTCTTGCAACTGAAGAATCGAGGAACTTTCAGATTGTGAGAAGTTGCCACCAGATCTAGAAATGGAAGGCCCCAGTGGTCCACTATCAACTGGAATGCCTCATCTGACAATACCCATTCTCCCTGCTGAGGTCAGCTCTTCCATTGTCTTTTCCTGCAATGTGCGATGCCGAAATCACCTGAAGATGCACTTCTGCCCATTCCATAGTTGGTCTGGTGCCTGCGATACCTGCTGGCTTTTGGTTCCTCCCTGCCAATTGATGTAAGCCACCATTGTTGCATTGTCTGACATTATTCAGACCACTCGACCTTGCAGCCTGCTGTTGAGCTGCAGGCAAGCCAACTGGACCACCGGGCTTTCAGCCAATTGATGTTCCAGAGAGACTCCTCTGTATTCCAGCACCTTTGTGCTGTTAGTTCCTGAAGGTGAGCTCCCCAACCTTGGAGGCTCACATATGTTGTGAATACCAACCAGTCCGGCGATGTCAGGGAAACTCCCTTTCTCAGATGATCTTCTTGCAACCAACAATGGAGGTGAGTGCAGACTTCCATCGGCAGGTGGAGCTGAATTAAATAGTCCTGAGACTGCGGGGTCCAACGAGACTGCAGGGAGTGCTGAAATGGACACAAATGTGCCCTTGCCTATGGCACCACTTCCAGAGTTGCCGCCATCAACCTGAGTACCTGTAGATAGCACCACACTGTCAGGTGTAAAGTGCTCACCGAGAGATGCACCTGAGACATTAACTTCTGAATACAAACTTCTGGCAGAAAAACTTTGCCCTGCTTTGTGTCGAATCACACACCCAGATATTCCAGCAACTGAGTTGGCTAGGTTCACTACCCAACTGAGCTCCTGCAACAGGAAAATCACCTTCCAATGAACCAGATGGCTCTCTTCCAGAGACTTGGCCCGAATCAACTAGTCATCTAAATACGGGTGTAGTAGGATCCCATCTTTTCTCAGGTATGACAACACCACAACCATGACCTTGGAAAAAGTTCTGGGAGCAGTGGCTAGACCAAAAGGCAGTGCCCGAAACTGAAAATGGCACCCCAACACTGCAAAATGCAGAAAACATTGGTGCACCAATCAGATCGGAATAAGGAGGTATGTCTCAGACAGATCCAAGGAAGTCAGAACTTCCCCCAGCGGCATGGCCAATATCACTGAGCGCAAAGTTTCCATGCGAAAATGAGTCACCCGCAAATGATAGTTGACCCCTTTGAGATCCAGGATTGGACGAAAGGAGCTCTCTTTCTTAGGCACAATGAAATAAATGGAATATCGACCCATATTTTCTTGAGATGTGGGTACTGGAACCACAGCCCTCAGACTGAGGAGCCTCCATAGTGTGCACTCCACTGCCTGCTTCTTCTGCGGAGAGTGGCAGGGAGAGACCATGAACATGTCCTGAGAAACACTGTGAAATTCAGCGCATATCTTTCTTGTACTACCTCCAGGACCCACTGATCCAATATGATCTCAACCCACTTCTGATAAGAGAGGCGTCCCCCTATCTCCTGTTCCCGGGGTGGGTCGGCAAACCTTCATTGGGAAGGTTGGGAGGTTGCACTACTGAGCCCCCGCCCGCCTGGGCTGTCAGGGTCGAAAGGACTGAGACCTGCCAAAAGGACGAGTCCTCTGAGGAGTCATCCCTCTGTAGGGACGAAAATGCTTGGAATCTCTGAGATGACCCCCTCATTCCAAAGGGGGTGCGGCAACTGCTTCTTATCTTCCGGCAACCGAGGAACTGGAGATTTGCCCCATTTACTGGCCATCTTTTCCAACTTGCTCCCAAACAAGAGCGAGCCTTTAAAAGGCAATTTCGTAAGGTTAGCCTTGGAGGTGGCATCGGCCGACCTATTCCTCGGCCATAACTGATGCTTGCACACTATTACCGAAGCCACTCCTCTGGCCGAGGTGTGGACCAAATCACTGACAGCATCTGCTAAGAAAGCAGCGGCGGGTTCCATAACTGACCTGGAAGCCACTCCAGTGTCATCAACCTCCTGCGAGAGAAGCAAACAAGAGCAAGCCACCAGGGAACAACATGAAGTTATCTGCAAAGACATTGCCACTGCTTCAAATGCTTGCTTAAGGATGACCTCAATTCTCCTATCATGCACATCCCTCAAGGCTGTTCCCCCCTCCACAGTGATAGTCGTCTGTTTAGAGACAGAACAGACAAGTGCATCCACTTTTGGGATACACAGAAGCTCTCTCGCCACTGGATCCAGAGTGTACAGACCTTTCAAGGTCCGACCCCCTTTAAAATTTGCCTCCGGGGCATCCCATTCAAGATCAATCAATTCTTGAATAGCCTCCGTAACTGGGAAAAAACAAGAGGCTTTAGGCAAAGAAACCAAATTGGGATTTTTCTTTGGCTCAGACATTGAATCTGTTCCAGGAAATCCCAGCATCTTCAATGTCTGGGAAATCAGGGTCAGCGATTCATCTCTATGAAAGAACCACAACATAGTCCTATACGGTTCTAATCTCGGAAGAATTTCCCCATCCTCCAGAGAGTCAGGATCTGCCTCATCATCAGTGCCGTCCGGATTCCTGTTAGGAACACCTGAGCTTGAGGTGTACTTCGGCACTTAAACATAGCACCAGGCCACCACCACCTGAGAAACTGACTTGACAGGATTGGATGGGGCTGAGGATTGTGCTTGAAGAAAGGATTGCAATCCTTGAAATAATTCTACCCAAGAAAAGGCAGAAGGATCCATGCCGAAACCAGGAGGCACTTGTATGGTGCCCACTGAGCTACCGTCCCCTGCCAAGGAACCAGTAAAGGGAGTTCCAGTATCATGAGTTCCTCCTGACACATCTTTTACCCATAAACTCATCAAGCTGGGAAGAACCAGGCTTGGTAAAATGAGAGGAAGATAATTCTCCCTGAGCCTCTAAACAGCACTGGCATAAGTCAGAGGGCATGCCAGATTGAGATGCCCAAATATGACAGGCGGCACAGAAGGCAAGGCACTTAGGCGTCTTAGCTATAAGCGTCATTACACACATATATATTTATTTTATATGCATACAAAATGTAGGCGTCCAAGACCTAGGCGGCATCTCAACTTAAGTACACACAAATGTACGCCTGATTGTGTGCACAGGATAAGTGTGCAGCCAAACCAGATGCTGCCCAGCCTGGACAACCAAGCCAACTCTCAACTAAGCATCCAAAACCTGGACGTGCAACTTAGACGCACACTGGGATGCACCGGCTAAACGGATGACCGCTAGAGGGCAGCCCAAAGCGTAGGTAAAAGCGAGCAAAAACACTGTTGTGGCCTATCATGTGACGTGCAGTAGAAAAGCCTTGGAGCGAGGCCTAGCCAAAAGAAGCTGCCTGCCAAGCTGCCCCCCCCCCAGTCCCTGAACCTCCCTTGGGGCGGGATGAACAACGGAACGACACGCTGAGCTCGGAGACCGGGGAAGGGAATCTCTGAACAACCCTTCCTCACTGTCTCTGTACGGTAACCTTTTATTTTTTTAAACCTTACTTGAGCTCAGCCCCTCTTGGCTGAGTACAGACACGGTCTCTGGCTGCAGGGGGAAAGGGCATCTGCCAACACCACCCCGCTCGGTTTCCTGCACCTGCTGCCTTTAAGCTGTACAATCAGCTAAGTCCACGCTGGACTTTCCTTCCTTGCTAACCTTTATCTTTCCCTTGCTCTCCCCTCTCGCCTTCTGCTCTTGATATTGCTCCCCTTGTTAACCTCTCATGCTTTCCCTACTTTGCTCTCCCCTTGTTTGTTACTCCCATTCATCTCCCCCTTTCCACCCTCTCCTCTCATGCTCTTGCCTGCTTCCCACTTTTGCTGTCCTCTCCTCCCCTTAACTTCCCCCTCCTCTCCTCCATTCTTCTTTTCCCTTCCCTCCTCCCTTCTTCTCCCTCTTTCTTTTACTTCTCTTCTCTCACCCCCGTCACCAGTGTGGTACTGGTATGAGCAACGTGTAGCAGGAACAGGATAAAGTGCTTCTGAGCACACCGCTGCTTTCCCGCCTCCTGCAGCTGATTGGTTCAGGTGAATAAAATGACCCAATCAGCCTCAGGAAGAGGAAAGCGGCAGCAGCAAATTGAGAAGCACTTCCCCCCAGGCTCCTGTGACTGCTATGGTTCGAATGCCGTCCTGGTGCTGGCTTTTGCCAATGTACAGCTAGAGCCTGGGCAGAGAGGGGCAACCCTGCTGGCAGAGCTAGTCTTAGACATGCTGCGACTAAGGGTAGAAACTAGGGAGTCAGCCTGATCTCAGATCCTCTTCCCCTACCCCTAGGTCCTCTACCACTGCTACGCTCGACTTCCGGGGCTCCTCCCTTCATGATGCCTTTCTGTGTCTTCTTCCCTCTACCCCCACCACCTGATTTCCAGTCCTTGAGCCCACAGCCGCCCCTCCCCCGATCTTCAGTCCTTGAGCCTCTCCTTTCTGGGACCTTTCCCGCTGTTGCAAATCTTCCATCCTGGATCCTATCTCTCTCCTTCCTCCCTCCCTACATGACCCCCTTTGAGCTCTTATCCCTCCTATTCTGATCTCTGTTTCTTGAGGTGCTCCCCCCAGTCCGAGCCTCTTCTCTCCCCTTTCTTGCACCCTTCTTTCCCCTCCCCATAGCAATGTCTTGACTTTTATTTCTTTGTATCTGAGTGCACAAACAAGTTGTTTGCGATTCCTTTTTAGTGGAAAAACGTAATACATTTGTGACTGACTGAGGCGCTTCCCCCTTTAATCATGTCAGTCAGTGCAGGATGAGCAATGGTTATTTTGTCTGAATTTACAAGTAAATTACAGGTTGCATTACAATAGTGGTGTCTGTTTTCAAAGCAGTAAAGAGTTGAAAAGTAATGGGATGGAGTGAGAGTGGAGACATGGGGAGAAAGATGGTGATGTGTGCACAGAGGAATGAGAAAACAGAGAGACAAACTGAATTATTTCAGCTGTAGGAGGACTATCAGGCCGATGCAATACAATGTGCTGCGGCCAGCGCATGGCTCAACATGCGACTGGACGTGTATACATAACCCCTGATTTGAAATGGGGGTTAGCATGTCCAAAATGTGCATCCAATCAAGCATGTAACTAATAGTGCTCATCACATGTAAAGTACATGTAGATAAAGCTATTAGCTAATCCTCTCAATGCAAAACATTTCCTGTGTGGCCAGTGCACCAATTGTAACACGCAAATTGTATGCCAGCCTGGGGCTGGCATAAAGGTCTGCCATGTTCAAGGTCGCATTATAAAAAACCAAAATTCCTACTTTTTGTATCCCTCCTACTATTATAGTCTCTAAACTAAGTGGGAGGGACCACCGAAAGTGGAATCATTAAAAAAAAAAAAACAACTGTTCGAGAAAAAAAAAAATAAATTTCTGGGCGCCAAATATACACCCACAATCTACACAGTCCAGGCCACATATATTGTGGATGCATATTGTGCTGGTAGTGGGAGAAAACGGATGCTCATATTGAGTTTCCGTTTCCTAACCCGCTGACAGCCACCTTTCCTGGATGCCCAATGCCGAGGAAGTGCTAGGGTCGCACAATTTCCCCTGCCGCCTCCTTTTTACCATGGTAGTTAATTTTAATATAAAATTGAGCTTTTGAGAGAGGTGGATGTGCGTGTTAGGAGAGCTGGTGCTCAATTATAAGCACCCGTTTTACGCGCGCCGTTATTTCATTGGCTCGTATGTCTGGAAATGGGTGATAAAAACTATGTCATTAAGTTCCTTTGTCTTTCCTTTAAGATGTTTGATCATCTTAATTTGGAATGTCTTATTTTTTGGTTGTTTTGAAGTTCCCTTTTAGTATCCTAATCGTAAGGTCATTGATTTAGTTGTCTGGCCTGAAAATATAGTCTCCCAGTTGTGTCACTTGCTCTTCTCTGTATTGTGTTTTCAGGTGTCGTTTTCAGACCAGGTAATTGCTGGGCTGGCAGAGGCATTGCTTGATTTGAGTTTTGGGGAGTAGCAAGGAGAATAGTTTTCCTCTAACAGTGTTCAAGCAGGAAGGCCCATGTCTGATGATCTATGCACAAAGGGAGCCTTCCAAAGAAGCGTAAACTTGGAGCTGGCCTGCAAGCCCCTGTGCCTTTATTAGCATGAGCGACCTGTCTGACTTATCTCCTTAAAAGCAGAGGCACTTTGGCACATAGAATCAGGGCACAGGTCCCAGGTGCCAGTACCTAGCGTGACCCTGGTCCCAAATGGCCAGTCCTGAACCTCCACCTAGACGACATGTAATCTCTACCCACATTGACTAATCAGGTTCTGTTTTGTGTATCAACATGCAAAGGCAAACTGGAGGTTGTGCCCTTAGGAAATGATAATATCACCTTAGACCATACATAAGTATATAAGGTGATGTGGCTAGGGGGAGTGGACTGGTATATTCTGTTAGATCATGGGGATTCCATAGCGGTTCAAGAAGGTTGTGTGAGAGCTATAAGCAAGTAACAGGCCTGTAATGCAACTTACTTCACAGAGGGAGAGATGTCAGTAATCTGCATACCTGGGAGCTTTTGACTTCTAGTCACCCTGAGATTACCATGAATTAGTGGAGGGGGGGGGGGGGGGCAACTGCACAGTGGGACTGTATGCTCACAAATTTCCTCTCATAAACACTCTTACATGTTCACACTTACTTTCACTGCTCATTCTCTCACATTCTCACTTGTCCATTTACACCTTTACTTCTGCCATTCTTCCACCAACACACACACACTCACTCACTCACGTCTCTCCCTCTTCCATACACACATGCCCACTCACTTTCACACCCATGCTCACTTGCACTCAGCTCTCTCCTACTCACCCACATACACTCTCAGATCTCTTCTTCCTACACAAATACACACTCACTCACTCTCACAGACATGCTCATTCATTCTCCCTCCTCCCCTTTCAAAACACACTAGCGACAGCAGACTCTAACTTGGACTCCTGGAGCAGCAGCAGCCTCTTCCTTCTCCTCCTGGGCTGTGGAAATGGACGCTGCCTGTTTCTTACTCCTCGTTTGATGCACGGGCAGGAAATTGCAATGTCGATTGGCCAAGGCAAACAGGATGGGGCGGGCAAGTGGCTGGATACAGGAAACAGGCTGTGCAGGAGCAGGTGGTGTCATGAGGAAGCGAAGTTAAGAGTTAAAAAGGTCCGGAGATGGTAGAAATCACTGTCGAGTTCCTCCTTTTTCAGCCGCACAAGATCAATGACGTTCCTTTCTTCTTTCCGGGTCCAAGCAGATTGGTTTTGCTGCAGTACCCGGAGATTTCCGGTATTGGCCCGGAGACCCGGTAATTCTTTTAGAATTCTGGAGTCTCCGGGCCAAATCTGGAGAGTTCCCAGGTATGGTAATCTGCTACTAAGCCTAAGGCCTTGCTTCTTGATAGAGCACCTGGGAGGATCATGAATACAACTAACAGGAGAATCTAGTCTATAAGAACTCTCATCAGTGGTCTTACCCTCACAATGACAGTAAGTGGAAATTGTTGTTGAAAATGATCTGTACTGGTTTTGCCAAGAGTTGAACTCTTTATACTAAGGAGAATTATTTGCTGCTAATAAGGTGATACCTTTCTGTGAACGTTGCTGTAGAGCATGTGGCTTGACTTTTGTTGAAGAATCCCTGTTTTTATGTTGTAATAACATTGGCAATTTGGCACCATTGATCAGATTTGGACTGAGTTCATTTCAGGGTTTGGGTTTGCCCGATGTGAAGGTTGTTATTTGTCTGGTATTTGGAGCGTGGGGATGAGAGGGGCAGTCAGGGTTAAATTATTCAGTCAGGGAGGGGAATTTCTCCCCATCTACTTGAGAAATCACTTTGAACACCACCACAAATTTTTGACTGCCATTTCCAAGAACCCAATAGCCGGTGAAAATATTTGGACTTTACCAGTACCTAGTTATATTTTATGTGCCCTACATTGGGTTACGCTAGCAATGCCATTGAAAGGGAATAAGTTAATGATTCATTCTCCATCTGTGATTTTGTATTTTGCTGCTTCCTGGCACTGTTGTTGCTACTGTCCCTTTTCGTCTTCTTCCTTAGAAGCCCATGATAGTGCCCTGATGGTCTGGGCCTTCTTTCGCAACCTCCATCAAACAGCAAAAGCTGCAAAAGACAGCGGATCGGCTGATAGTGCCAATAACTTTTCTGGGCCTGTGTGGACCACCTGACATGCAAAAAACTCTGCTTCCCTCAATGGAATGAATAAATATATCATCTAATGGAGGCAGGAGATGGGGTGCTGTGGCCCCAATCTGCCACAACTTTCTGTGAGTCGCAGAACTCTGCCACTTTCAGAAATTTGCCCTCCTAGGCACAGGCATAGCAATCCCATGCAGAAATCCAAACCTGCCATCTAGCCGGCTCTTTGAAAATTGCCTTCTCTCAATACAGTTAGGACTATGTGCGGGGGTGGGGGGGGGGGGGGGGGGGGGGGAGAGGCGCCATGCAACTTCTACGGACAGCCAGGTCACAGGTACTTGTAACCTTGGGTAAAGTCACTTTATCTCCCATCGCCTCAAGTGCCTATTTACATAAGAACATAAGATATGCCATACTGGTTCGGACCATCAAGCCCCAGTATCCTGTTTCAAAAGTGGCCAATTCAAGTCACAAGTACCCAGACATTAAATAGATCCCATGCTACTAAAGCCAACAACAAGCTAGGGCTATTCCTATTGATTAATAGCAGTTTATGGACTTATCTTCCAGGAACTTATCCAAACCTTTTTTAAACCCAGCTACATTAACTGCTTTAACCACATCCTCTGGCAATGAATTCCAGAGCTTAATTGTGCTTTGAGTGAAAAAGAAATTTCTCTGATTTGTTTTAAATGTGCTACTTAATAACTTCATCAGCCTTCTCTTCTCCAAGTTGGACAGCCCTATCCTCTTTAGCCTTTCCTCATAGGGGAGCTGTTCCGTGCCTTTTATCATTTTGGTTGCCATTTAGATTGTGAGCTCTTCAGGCAAGGGACTTATAGTACCTGTAAGCTTGCATAGCACGTACACTTTTATCCGGATTGGAGGAGGCAAGTTTGGGGCAGGTGCCAAAAATAACGTGCACAGCTTGAAAGTTTCAAATCCACGTGGGTTACTTTCTAGGCAAAAGTTTGGCCTGCAGGTACTTTGCACCCACAGCAATTTTTAAAAAGAAAGCACACGCAGACTTTCCCTCTAAACTTTTGTGTGATGTTATTGTAGGCTTTGCATCAAGGCAGAACTTTGAAAATCATCCCCTTTATTTTGCTCATGCCTTTTTATTGGTAGCTGAAGGTGAGCTACCCTAGAGGACTGACAATCTAAGGCTGCCCCGGCGGCAGAGGAGGGTGAAGTGACTTGTCTATGGTCACAGGAAACGGCAGCAGCAGGATTTGAAAGCTGGGTTTCCCTGGTTCTCAGACTGCTGGGCTAACCACTGGGATACATGCCTGTATTCTCTTTTTTTTGCATGACACTGTTAGTTGTAGCTGCTCTTTGGGTTTCCTTTCTTCGTTTTGCAGTAGATTTTTCCTTGGGTGTTTTAAGTGTAGGTGCAGTTTTCTTTGAGAAGAATTTAGGGTTTCTAACCTTTTTGTTGAAAGGTTTCACTTAGAACTCCTGGTGTCCATAGCAGTGCCCGTGGCCTGTCAATAGATGTTATTATTGAAGTTGAAGTGGCTGTCAGTCAGATTGAATTTAATTAATTGTATGATAGTTTCCGGTGTGTAATGGTGGTCCGTGGGGAACATAGCTGCATGATGATTCCTCATCCATTCTGTGACAAGGAGAGTGTCAGGCACTAGCTGCTTGATGATGTTTAACCTGTTTAGAAAGTCAGTGGTGTCTGGAATGAAACTGTTTTATGTTAGGAGTTTGAGGCAGGGCTGGATTAAGACATGCTGAGGTCCCATAGCATTACCAAACAAAGAGTAAAAATTGAAATTTTGTAATATTTTAGTTTTTGGAGGCTCCTCACAATCTGAAGCTCTAAACTGTAGCTTAGGTAGCTTATGCCTGGATCCAGCCCTGGTTTGCGAATCCTCTCTCTTAGTCTGGCTATTTCCTCCATGAGTATAAAAAAAAAACTGAGACAGATGGTCTGCCAGCATTTATAATAATAATTTTGAGATTTTTAGCCCATCTTTCCAACTCAAGATAATTTACAGCATTATTAGAATTCAGATACAATAAAGTCGCTGCCCCAAAGTGCTTCCAACCTAAGGGGCTGATGCAATACAGTGCGCTCAGCCGAGCACACTGTATAACCCGTAGTTGGATGCGGGTTGTATTGGCGCCAAATAAATCCCCTTATGCAATAAGTGGATTAGCACCTCTACAATGAGTGTCCAACGCAGAGTGAATCTAATAGCTCTCATCACATGCAAATGCATGTGAATGAAGCTATTAGGCATTCATGTGGATAATACTTTAAAATCGTGTGGATAATATTTTAAAATCATCAGCTCAGTGTGCTGCAGCAGTCAAAAAAGCAAACAGAATATTAGGAATATTTGGAAGGGAATGGTTAATAAAAAGGAAAATGTCATAATGCCTCTGTATCACTCCATGGTGAGACTGCACCTTGAATGCTGTGTACAATTCTGGTCACCGCATCTCAAAAAAGATATAGTTGCAATGGAGAAGGTACAGAGAAGGGCAACCAAAATGATAAAGGGGATGAGGAAAGGCTGAAGAGATTAGGGCTGTTCAGCTTGGAGAAGAGACGGCTGAGGGGGATATGATAGAGGTCTTTAAGATCATGAGAGATCTTGAACGAGTAGATGTGAATCAGTTATTTACACTTTTGGATATTAGAAGGACTAGGGGGCATTCCATGAAGTTAGCAAGTAGCACATTTAAGACTAATCGGAGAAAATTCTTTTTCACTCAACACACAATTAAGTTCTGGAATTTGTTGCCTGGGATGTGGTTAGTGCAGTTAGTGTAGCTGGGTTCAAAAAAGGTTTGGATAAGTTCGTGGAGGAGAAGTCCATTAACCGCTATTAATTATGTTTACTTAGGGAATAGCCACTGCTATTACTAGCAACAGTAGCATGGGATCTTCTTGGTGTTTGGGTAATTGCCAGGTTCTTGTGGCCTGGTTTGGCCTCTGTTGGAAACAGGATGCTGGGCTTGATGGACCCTTAGTCTGACCCAGCATGGCAGTTTCTTATGTTCTTATGTTCTTATTCAGTCCTGATGCAAAAAAAAAAAGTGCGTATAGGACGCACATTTAGCGAACAGAAATTTAACGCCTGCTCCAATAGCTGAGCGCTCATTAAACCAGTACAGAAAAGCAGAAAAAACGCTCAACTGACAAGTGTCCGTTTCCTGAACCCTCTGGCTGTGCGGCTGTGTGGCATTTAGGAAAACCGACGGACCACCGACGCCGATCGGGTTCTCGTTAGCAAGGAGGTGCTAGGGGCGCGCATGCGACCCTAGCACCTCCTTGCAATGTGGCCCCCTAATTTAAATATTGCATGGCGCCCCTGTTCAGTGCCCGCTTTCTGCGCATATTTATTGCATTGGCCCCTAAGTTGGCACCTGAGGCAAGAGATAGTGATTACTCAAGGAATCAGTGTGTATCGGTAGTAGGATTTCAATCCCCATTGCTCCAACTTCTGAACCTATTGCTCTAACTCAGGGGCAGGAACCTCCAGTCTTCGAGGGTCATTTGCCAGTTGGGTTTTCAGAATGTCCCCAATGAATATGCATGAGCTAGATTTGCATACATTGGAGGTAGTGCATGCAAATCTAACTCATGCCTTAGGGGTATTCTGAAAACCTGACTGGTGACGGCCCTTGAGGCCTGGAGGTTCCCCACCACTCGATCACCCCTTCCAGATTTGTGGACTTTTAATAGTGTGTAGAAGGTACCAGTACAGAGAGAGATTGGTATCAGTTTTGTAGTTGAGGCTAACTGCTTGGGAAGTGTGTTGATAAAGTGGTTCATTTCTTTTGCCTACTCCTGGGTGGGCTTCTTGTTTCCTGTAATGTAAATTGTTTGAGAGTTGTCTGAGTCACCTTTTCTGTGGCTCCTATGTTGATTTTATGATAACATTCTGGTTGTTTTGAATGTTTTATTCTGCAGTTTCTTCTGACAATGTCACCTGTTTGTTGGAGTGCTACGATTTTCCTCAGTGTTTAAAACTCTCCACTTAATTGTCCAGTTACTGCTAAGCCCAACTGGTGTCTGATTTAAGGGAGAAATTAGGTGAGTGGTACCTACTAGAGTCCCCAAGGGCAGCAAACAGGTTTGTTTTCAAGATAACCAAAAGTGTGCAAATGAATCCGATTCACGTATATGGAAATATACAGCACAAATATTCATTGTGGATATCTCGAAAGCCAGGCTAGTTTGCGGCCTTTGAGGATCAGGGTTGGCTATCCACAATTGGGCACTACCCTTGAAGGAGGCGGCTTGCACATTCTCAGAAGTTGGCTAGGCCTTGCAGCCTGCTTTTGAAGTGAGAGCACTAAGGTACCCCCTCAAAATAAAGGAGCAGAAAAAACTCGAGGCAGTGGGGTCTAGAGAAAGCATACAGGCCGATACAGAATGGTGTGCTTGGCTGAGCGCACTGTTTAGCCCCCGTTTGGTCGCACGTTTTAGATGCGCTATTATTACCCCTTATAATGTAAGGGGTAATAGCCCTGGAAAATGCACGGCCAACCTCCCCAAAACTAATAGTGCTCATCACATGCAGAGCCTATTAGTTATTACCCCAGAATACTGAAAGTAAAATGTGCGGCCCAAGGGCAGGCATTAACTTTGAAAGCACCGGGAAAAGTGAACAGAAAAGCAGAAAAAACTGCTTTTCTGTACACCCTCCGACTTAATATCATAGCGGTAGTGTCCTTAGTGCGTCCTTATTAGCGCGGGCCCTAATTTAAATACAAAATCACGCGCCCAGGAGAGGTGCCTGAGCGCATGTCGGGAGAGCAGGCTCTCAACCATAGAGCGTCGGCTCTCCCGCCCTTTTTAACGAATCAGCCTGATAGTGATGGAAAACTAGAGCGCTTAGGTACTTGGAAGCCATCCCTTCTATATAAGAAAAAAAAAAGGTTCCGTCTTTTCTTCCTTTCCCCCCGTTTCTCTCTCCTGCTCTGTTGCTGTTCCCTTGAAATCATTATGAATCACACCCTCCTTCTACACTCCCTTGCATGTGTACGTATCAGAAAGAAATTAACTGCCCCAGAGTGACACGCTGCTGCCCCCGGGGGGATTCTGATCTTTGCACAAACTCGTTTTTAATAGACTTACACCTCATTTGGTCTCTAAAGCCGATTGAAGAGGTCCCTTAAGACTGGACCAACGAGTCCATCGCAGGCCACTGCTGTCTGACTGTCTCTTTCTCTCACCAGCTGAGCTGAGAATGAGTTGATTAGACCCTGCTAGAGAAACCCGATGGGATTTAAAGAGACAGATGCAGATAAATATATGGAGAGCAGGCGCCCCTCCCCTCTCTGACTGACCTCAGCTGGGCTCTCCATTGAAGAAACAACAAAAGAAAACAATCAGATCTCAAGGGGCTTTCAACTTCATTTTTTATAAATTGTTTTATTTTAATGCTGTTGTTGACTGCTAGCCTGCGGCTCTTTAGGGTTTATAGGTTGTAATGATTCAATAACTGGGATTTACCAGAGGCTTTTAATTTCACTGTTTGATTCAGTACCAGAATGGAAGCCTTCTGCATATGAGGACCTTATCATTTATTTGAATTTAATATTTGGCTCTTTTATCTAAATCTTTGCTTTAACTGGGTACTGGGAATGGGGGGGGGGGGGGGGGGGGGGGAGGGTCCCTGTCTTTGACTGGTTTATTTGGATCTCAGTATTAGGAACAAAACCTTCTGTTTAGATACCTGAATCTCCTGAGTGTTTGGCAACCATTCTGGGTTTCCAGGATCAGAGTCAAAGCTTCCTAATTAATAACAATTTCATGTTTTCTGACCCATGTTGATCTCAGAGTCATGCCTAGAAGCTCCTGTTCATACAGTGCCATGGCCCTGCACATGTTTATTCTTTACAAGCCTGAGTCTCCACTACAAGAACTACCACCTCCCGCTTGATAGTAGACCCTCCTGCAGGCATACTGATCAATAGGATCATCATGTGAGTGCCAGAATCAAAGCCTTCTGCTTACCTCAAGAGTCTCCTATGTTTTTTGTTCATATTTTGAGAACTGAGCCTCTCCATACTGTTCAATCTGGGATTGCCTGTGTTTTATTTATCCATTCATACCTCTTGTGCAGAATCAGGGCACAAAGATTTCCATTTTGATGTGGAATAAATGAGTGGTATCTTTTTCCACCCATCGGTGTTGTGTTTGTACATCTATTGAACTTTTATAAATTCTCTGCCGAATGCTGATTCGAAGGGCTTTCCTGAGCTCAGCTTTCAGATGTGATTTCAGCCACCATCAGAATGGTGTAGCTGTAAAGTGCACAGTGGCTGACCAAACAGCTGACTGAGGTGTCCATGAGGTAATTGTGTGGTTAATTATGGAGTCAGATGTGTCCTTTGGCATTCAGCTCAGCTAGAACAAAAAAAAAGCCAGGGCATTCATACACTGATTACAACCTGGGCATTTGCTGTACCTGAAAAGGCACTCAGAGCCAGTCCCCACAATAGAACTAAATATAAATAGTAGGGTATAGCAGGGTTGCCAGCTAAGCCAGAATCTGTAGGGATACTTCAGGCTAGTCCTGCCTTTTTTGACACCTCCTTCTGATATATTACATGCCATGTTGCTTTACCTCTTGTGCTGAGTTCTATTGGAAGAAATAGGCCTACATATCCCAAAATGCACAGGGATAGAATTTCATAAAGATGAAATACCATAGCCAAAAGTGTCCCACCAGACCCTGTGGAGCTTTAATATAAACTGGAATTCTGGAATGGTCACATAAGCCTGCAGAGATAGCACAGAGACAAGTCCTCCAGTCAATGGACTCCCTTTGAGGAAACTGAAAGGGTGAAGTGAACTGGCCAAACGGAGAAACTAAACCTATTTATCTGCATTGTGCATGTGGATTTGCTTATCACTACAGTCCCTATATGTTGAACTAGTGGTTCAGGCAAAAGCTAGAACAAATAACATTTTAAAGATTCTGCTTTTTCTTTCTGCATTTTCCTTCATTCTCACCAAGGAAGTTTGTGTTGTCAATAAATGGGTGAAATCTTTGCAAGTGTCATTATTATAAATATAAGTAAATCTGAGAGGTGCTGCTGTGCAGATTGCCATCTGAATGCTGTGCTTACACAACGTCGGCTTGTGTAAGCTATGTGAAGCTTGAATTCTCGGGGGCAGGGTGTACTGAAAAGGAGCTTTAGTGATTCAAAACTCAAATTCAGACTCCTCACATTCTCCTTCAAAGCTATGCCTTTTACCCTCTATCGTAGTCCTCATCTCTCTTTTATTATACTCTTTCAACTCTTATGCTCCATGCAGGCTCTGTTCCTCTCACCAGCCTTTGGTGTCCTACTCAACCCTTTCTTGTCTTTGCATTTTTATAATTTGCTGCACCTTTTCCTCTGCACCTTTTCCTCTGCACCTCATTCTCCCTCTCTGTCCTCACCAGGTTGTATCTCTGCACTCTAATTGCTCTTTTGTGTAATTGTTGAGGGTAGTGGCACTTTGGTCACCCCTGCTTATTGTGTATAACTCCTCAGCAATAAATCAGACTCTTACAATATTGTTAGTGCCACTGTTAGCAATTACACACCCTTTGCTCTTTCTTGCTTTCAGAGGCTTATGCATATCATATTGTAATATAACATGAAAAGTATAAGAGACAAAGCTGGAGTGAAAAATGTGCAGATAAATCCTGAGAAGGTATGATATAATTGTTTGCTTTGCATTACTGGACTGGCCAAAGATTGATTTCTTTTTAGGACTATAGGATTTCTCCTGGGCCTTGCTGCAAAGGCTTGTCTTCTGAAAGCTTAACGGAAGATGCTAATTAAAAGTGTGCATTCTTTTTCTGTGCCTACAGCCCTTACAAGCATTCAGGATTTTCCAAGACTTTAAAGCCATGGGCTATAAGGGCTATAAAGACTTTGAAAAAGGTTGTGTAGCTGGTGATTGGTGAGTAAGCTAAACTCAGGCACAGAGGCTCATTTAAATAGTAGGTAAAAGGTGTTGGATTGGACCTCCAGTGGGGGGAAACACTAGGGGAGTCAATTTACAAAGGGTTTAGGTGTCAAATCTTTGTCATTATGGGTGCCTAAATTGTCCCTTTGAAAACTGACTATGGCTGAATACCTACGTTTAGGGACCTAAAAAATGGGTGGGTGGCCCGTTTAGGCCAATCAGAGGCCTTCTAAGCTGACTGCTTCACTAGGGAAGCAGCAGTAGGGCACACAGAGATTACAGCTGTTGGCCCGGAGACCCAGCAAGTCCATTAGAATTCCGGATTCTTCTGGTGAAATCCGGAGAGTTCCCAGGTATGTGTATGTAGAGGGAATTAACTCATAGTGACAAGTTCATGGGTGTCTCTGCCCCTCTCTCCATTTGTTTTAAAATGTAGAAAATAGACTAGTGCTTCCCTAGTTTTTCTTTTGATCATATGGGTCCTCTCCATGTCCTCATTGCCTGCCCTGTGGAGGCTGGTGTGCCATGCAATATTTTTTTAAAATGTAGGTTTGCCTTGGGCTTGAAAAGGTTGGGAAACACTACTCTGGACAAACGATACTCCACACAGAGTTCTGGTGTTCCCAAGGACTTGCACTTTATTTCAGAGATAGAAATGTTGCAGATTTCCAGCAGAGAAACAGTCTAGTCACAATTCAGATGCATGATCTAGCTGAACAGATATTCTACTCCTCTCTCCCTGCCCCTCTGTGTTAGAGAGCAGTCTTCCCCATGGGATTAATTTATGTGCGATGGGACCCCTAATATAGGTCCTTGTTACTGGATGGGTCCTTGGAGGAATTCTCAGGGAAAATGCACTTGGTCTATATTCTTGGAGTTGAGTGATTTTATCATTGTTGGTAAGAGGTTTATCAAGGAGGTGGTATATTTCTTTTAAGTGTGCTGTGAAGGAAAACTTCTAGGGGGAGTGTGCCCTGGCTTAATATAGGCTGCTACACAGGAATTTGGCAGGAAGCTGAATTGAATTCAGAGTGGAGGAGATTCTCCTTTGCTTTGGACAGCCTTTCTTAACCTTTTTACAGTGGAGGAACCCTTGAAATAATTTTTTGGTCACGGGGAACCCCTGCATAAAAATTATTATATCTACAGCTCTTGATCTCTATTATAGGCTTATATATGCGTAAAAAGTGTTATTTTTGAAACTAAAAGTAAAGAATGAAATGTACTTCTTTAATGTGAAACCTGTGCTTGTTTGTTGCTGCACAAATAATTCTGTGTCGAGCTTGAGATAAGTGCACACGGATTTCATCTTCAACTGAAATGAGACGCTGTCTGTCTTTACTCTTGTTAAACAAGAAAAAGCTTGCTCACACATGTAGAAAGTTGAAAACTGCAGCAAAATGTTCATTGCTTTCCTATGATTGGCAGGATGGTGCACAAAGTTCAAAAAAACCCAATGTTTATTTTTTTTCAATCATGATCTCTCGTGGAACCCCTAGCGACCTCTCGAAGAAAGGCCGCTCTAAGAGATGTGGAATCTACTCCTGAGCAGTGCTATTGAGTCACTCGGGAGGAATTATGGATTTCCAAGCGTGTGAAATTTCAGTCCTTGACTGGTAAGAACTTGGGAGAGGACTAGTGAGTATTAAATGTTACCTCAGTTGAGAAGAGAATGTATTAAGGACTAGTTCCTGCTGCTGAATGGGAAAAAGAGGAAAAGAAGTGAGGTTATGCTGATGAAAACCTTGGAGGAAAAGCATTTTGTTGTTGCAGCTATTGATTCTGCCACGAATGTATTTATTTATTTATTATTTATGTATTTAAAAACTCTTCTATACCGTTGTTAGGTTAATTCTCCATCACAATGGTTTACAAAAAGGCACAATAAAAATGTAGTAAGAAACCTGTATATTCTGACAAACACACTGATTCTTTTATATAAGTACTACAGTTTTCTTGTTGACTAGATTAAAGAGTACCATCATTTAAGCAAAAGCAAACCAGTGTGAGGCCGATATTCAAAAAAAAGCAGAGTACCTAAATTTAGGCTCCTAAGTTAGGTGCCTATTTATAGCCAAACTTAGGGACCTAAGTTTTCGGTTGAAAATTCACATTAAGTTAGATGTCTAAAACTTACACCCGCTAAATGTCGGCCTGCTAGTCATTTGTTTTGATTTAGGTCCCTAAGTAAAGTGCCTAGTGCTCAAAATCAGTGCTAAGCTCCTAACTTTTTCCTCCGCCCTGACTCCACCCCTGTAGTGAAACTAGGATCCTAAATCTAGGAACTGAGCCTCAGACAGTTTTCAAAGGGGACATCTAGGGTCCTAACCCCCAAAAGTTAGGCTCCTAAACCCTTTGAAAATCAGCAAATATGCAGTATCTTGACCACCCTTAGGGGCGGATTTTAAAACCCCTGCCGGATTTACGCGCGCAGGGCCCTTGCACGCCGGCGCGCTTATTTTGCATAGGCTGCCGGCGCGCGCAGAGCCCCGGGACGCGCGTAAGTCCCGGGGCTTCCTGTCGGGGGCGTGTCAGGGGCGTGGCGGGATGATGCGGCGTTTAGGGGGCGGGGTGCGGCGTTTCAGGGGCGGTGATGTGGGCGTGGTTTCGGCCCGGGGGCGTTCTGGGGGCGTGGCCGTGGCCTCCGGAACAGCCCCCGGGACCGGACCACAGAATGGGGCAGCCGGCCGACGCGCGTAAAGTTACGCCTGCTTTCAGCAGCTTTCAGCAGGCGTAACTTTGCCGACAAAGGTAAGGGGGGGTTTAGATAGGGCCGGGGGGGGGGGGGGGGTTAGGTAGGGGAAGGGAGGGGAAGGTGGGGGGAGGGCGAAGGAAAGTTCCCGATTTCGGAGTGGCCTTGGAAGGAACAGGCAGCGCGCGCTGGGCTCGGCGCGCGCAGGTTGCACAAATGTGTACCCCCTTGCGCACGCCGACCCCGGATTTTATAAGATACGCGCTGCTACGCGTGTATCTTATAAAATCCAGCGTACTTTTGTTCGCGCCTGCTGCGCGAACAAAAGTACGCGCTCGCGCAAGTATTTAAAATCTGCCCCTTAATATAGAGGGGCAGCTGACCTCCTTTCCTCAAACAAAACAGTGACAACTTTTTCTAGTAAAATATTATGGGACTTACTCTGCAGAGGTCAGGTCTTCTTACAGCATGCCACATCATCATCAGATCCCCATCTAACTCACAACAGGGATTCAAAATCTAGTGTTTTCCATATGTCAGTAGCATAGAGCACACTTACTTACACTGCCCTTCTTCCTGGGAGCCTTTTCTCTGCAATCCTAACTTGGCATCACTGCCCTCTTGGGAGGCCTGCATCGGGATCTCTCAAAATGCCTTACCTTACTGAGAGTTTCCTGTCTGTCTTCCCCTCTCTCTAAATTTCTGGAGCAGGTTTTCTCTACAGCTTGCCTCACCCTTCACCCAGTTAGCCTCCAGCTGGTTTGGATGCGCTTTTTGGATGCGCTGATCCCCTTATTGCATCAGGGGTTATGGAAGTGCGTCCAACTGCAGGTTACCTGTGCACTAGCCTGAGCGCATGGGGTAGATTTTATAAATTTGCACGAGCATGTACTTTTGTTCCTGCACCAGGCACGAACAAAAGTACGCTGGATTTATCTTATAAATATCTTATAAAATCCGGGGTCGGCGTGCGCTGCCTGTTCCCTCCAAGGTTCCCTCGGAGGGAACTTTCTTTCCACCCCCCGCACCTTCCCCTCCCTTCCCCTACCTAAACCACCCTCCCGGCCCTATCTAACCCCCCCTACCTTTGTTGGCAGATTTACGCCTGCTGAAAGCAGGCGTAAATCTGCGCGCGCCAGCAGGCTGCTGGCGCGCCATCACTCGACCCGGGGGCTGGTCCGGAGGCCTCGACCACGCCCCTGGTCCGGCGCCACGCCCACGGTCCCGCCCCGGACACGCCCCCGGACTCGCCCCTTTTACGAAGCCCCGGGACTTACGCGCGTCCTGGGGCTGTGCGCGCGCCAGCGGCCTATGCAAAATAGGCCGCTGGCGCGCAGGGCTTTTAAAATCCGGCCCATGGTATTGCATCGGCCTGACAGTTGGCCTAATAGTTTCCTGCAATTATGTGGCCAGGGCAAACTTCTGTGCGTCTGTTCAATCGTTATACGTAGCATACACACATAACTACTGTAGATGCACCTAAAGTTATGCCTGTATTTTATAAAGTGTGCAGCAAGAGCCACATAATTTATTAAATATCACATACCACTGTACCAAAAGTACGAGCATATGTTTCAGTGCACGCACGTTTTTTTAAAGCAGGGATCTGCATAGTTCACAAATGTATTTGATAAAAGTACACACATATATTTTGCACATTAAATAATTGTAACATGTGTGTGTAATGATACTCTGTTTATGCATGGAGGTAGGAATGTTATAAAGTTGACTGATGTATGCTTGTATCTTGCTTAGGAAAATAGTTACTTGTGTGCGTACTTCCAAGCACTAGTTTGCTGAGATCTTCACCAGTTGCCCCAGACTCCCCACTCAAAAATTATAGATAGAAAAGATTTAATGTCCACAACTTGATTAGCAGGTGTAAAAGCATGCATACATGTTTGGTGATATATGCACATACTTCACTTATAAAATACATGAGTGTCCATGCACTTTCTGACCACACCCTGGAATGCCCTCATGACTTCCTCAAAATGCCCTTTTTGTATGTCCATACTTTTCTGCGAGGTAGTGACAGTAAGTATATTCCCACTCTTCTGAAAATTTGCTTACTGCACATAGAGATTGCATATGTGTGTATATACAGGACTGGATTTAAGAATTTGGTACCCACAGCCAGAGTGCCATGGCAGTGCCTTTTTCAAGCTGTGCCGGCCCATGACCCTAAAGCAAGCAGAAGGTAGCTCCTCTTTGGCCTGGATATTTGGCCACCTTCAAAATTCGGCAGTGACTCTAGGCAGTTGCTTATGCTGCCTATGCCTACATCTGGCCTGCATGCATATGCCGATTTTACATGTACAACCCCTAGATAAGTGTTTGACAATTCACCGCATAGTTATTCAAATAAAGCTGCGTGTCTTGTATTTTTTGTGAGACACCCTTGACAATCTGAAGGTATAGAATTTGAGGTAAATTTTCAATGAGGTTTTGCATGTAAGAATAGTATGTACTTGCGTAAGTATATGCTTATTTTATAAACATCAAGAGTATGCATGTATTTTTGGTTTCGTGCGTATATTTCACTGGGGGGAAAGAGAGATGGTCTAGGGACATTCTGGGGGTAGTTGCTATTTTGTAGGAAAAGTACATGTATATATTACTGAACTTGTTTGTAAACTTTTGCACCTGCTAAATGACTCGCACAAGTGAAAGTGGACGTCTGTTATGCAATTTTGGGTGGGAGGTCCGGGGGAAGTGGTGGTGATGCAAGATAAAGTGCTAGATAGCCTAGTGAACTGGAGGAGGACTGGGTAACACAGGTGGAGGTATCAGCAAGCTAGTGACATCAAAATGGAATCTAACCAAAACTTCATCCATTACCAGTCTCAAAAATTGTCTTACAGTGGTAGCCCAATGGTTTAGTAAACGCAAACTCAGATGAAATCCCTCAATATCTGAACTCCCGTGATCCCCTGCATTCACTTCCCTCACTAGCACATAACCTTTACATTCCAAGGAGTTCGACAAAGCCTAGGAATCCAACTCAAGCAAAAGAAAACACTGGAGCCTCAGATCACTGAAGAGGTAAGGTCCTCCTCCATGTGCCTGCATTAGATCCACCAACTCTGCAATTTCCTTGATAAACACAAGTGTGCCCGAATTATTTATTTATTTAAAATATTTAGCTTACGCTTTTCATGGGGCCCATAACTAGGCAGATTACAACATATTAAAACAATTGACATTAGAATATAATTTAAGGATGGCGCCCGAATGAGTTTGAGAGAAGGTTGCTCCGCAATACTGGTTCCTGAAAATTGATTTCTTACACCAAAACAATTTTAGAATGCCACATACCAAACGGAAAGCCCGGCTAAGAGAGAGCCAGGCTGTTTCAGCAAGTCCGGAGGTACGACAAACATCAATTCAAACCTTCTTCTCATCCACGCCGAAAGAGCCGGGAGCAAGTGCCGCGGAGGTTGGAGGTGGGGAGCGAACACCTCCTCCCAATGGCAGAGATATCTCACTTAGTCTCGGTGCGCCAAAAACGCCGTCCTCCCCCCCCCCCCCCCAGTGGGAAAGAGAGATGCAGGCTATTATCGGGAGCTTTCTGGAGCACCCCGCGGAGCCGAGAGGCCAGAACGGAGGAGAACCGGGAGCTGTAACCCTCGAGGATGGAGCGATTTCAGCAGAGGCTGTATCACAAATTGGATCATATTTGCCTCGAGTATCCGAGGAAGTATTACCTGACTCTCAACCGCTGGAGATGAATCGGGACACTGGGGCTGAAGCCACGCAAGTGGGTGAGTCTCTTCAAGCTATGTCTTCTTTCCTTAAAAAACCTGAAAAAATAACAATGGAATCTATATTATTATTTATTATTATTTATTTAAGTTCTTTTAATATACCGATGCTCAAGACCAAGTCTTATCGTACCGGTTTACAATGAAACAAGGGGAAACCATTTAACAACTGTATAGAAGATAAAGTTACATTAAACAGGGAGCAAAATATATGGGAGGCTTTGGTAGCCATAGAAGGCGCTATTATCAAACTTTCTAAAACGTGCTTTAATTCAAATAAAAGAACTCTGGATAATGAAAAAAAGATTGAAGACCAGGGAAAGAAAGTACAGGAAATGAATGATAAAATAAAAGCAATGGAAAGTCAGCAACATCAGATAATCCAACAAGAAGTGGTTGAAAATATAGAGAACTCTCTTCGAAGTTTAAATTTGAGAGTTTTAAACTTCCAGGTTATATCTCAACTACCTTCAATGGATTTGTTTAAAAGGTACTTAAATGTGGTTTTAAAAATTCCAATGGAAGCGTTGCCATTAATAACGAAAGCTTACTATTTACCACAGAAGAAAAGTGAAGAGAATAATGAAAATACAGATTTACAACAACAGATGAATGTAACGGAGTTACTTGAATTATCTCACGAAGATAACGTTGATTCAAGAGGTGTTCTTTTTGTAACCTTTGCTTTCTTAAGTGAAAAGAATAATGTCTTAAGACTATTTTTCCGCAATAGACTGGAGTTGTATTATGGTTACAAAGTCTGGTTGTTTCTTGATTTAACTCAGGTTACGCAGGAAAGGAGAAAGCGATTTATAGAGATGAGGCCTGAAGCGCTGTTGAAAAGCACAAAATGTATCCTTCGGTACCAGAGTAAATGTGTACTTAAGCATGCAAGTTCAACTTATATATTTTTGAGCCGTCTCAACTGCGCTTTTCCCTAGATATTCACCCAAATGTGACATAGTCAGCACAGATGGCAAAAGTAGGCACTCATTTGTAGGCATCTAGATTCTTTTTACCTGTATGTTATAGATTGGATCACTCTAAATATTTCTGAATTTCATTCCACCCCCCTATTTTTGCTTATTTTTTGATAGGTGGATTAAGGAATTATAAATGTATATATATGTTGTTTTTTGTTTCTCTTTCATGATGTATATTCCTAAGATGTAATCCATCTAATTATTTCTAATTACAATGGTTTCTTGTGTAAAATTTAAAATGCAATAAAAATAAATAATAATAATAAAAAGAATATCATTTAAAACCATTAAAAAAAAAAAAGCATGGTAATCCATGCATTAATTATCGGCTGAATCGACTACTGCAATTCCCTATACAATGGCATCTGACAATACAGTACAAAGCGCCTTCAGCCCCTGCAAAGTACTGCCACTAGAGTTTTGGTAAGGGCAAACTATTCTATACAATTCTAAAAACTCTGCTTTTTCTTCAACATAAGAACATAAGAACATGCCATACTGGGTCAGACCAAGGGTCCATCAAGCCCAGCATCCTGTTTCCAACAGTGGCCAATCCAGGCCATAAGAACTTGGCAAGTACCTAAAAACTAAGTCTATTCCATGTTACCATTGCTAGTAATAGCAGGGGCTATTTTCTAAGTCAACTCAATTAATAGCAGGTAATGGACTTCTCCAAGAACTTATCCAATCCTTTTTTAAACACAGCTATACCAACTGAACTAACCACGTCCTCTGGCAACAAATTCCAGAGTTTAATTGTGCGTTGAGTGAAAAAGAACTTTCTCCGATTAGTTTTAAAAGTGCCACATGCTAACTTCATGGAGTGCCCCCTAGTCTTTCTATTATCCGAAAGAGTAAATAACCGATTCACATCTACCTGTTCTAGACCTCTCATGATTTTAAACACATCTATCATATCCCCCCTCAGCCGTCTCTTCTCCAAGCTGAAAAATCCTAACCTCTTTAGTCTTTCCTCTTAGGGGAGCTGTTTCATTCCCCTTATCATTTTGGTTGCCCTTCTCTGTACCTTCTCCATCGCAATTATATCTTTTTTGAGATTCGGCGACCAGAATTGTACACAGTATTCAAATGCTTGAACTCACAGGCTCCAAAGTACCTCTCCCAACTTCTTCCCCCTTACTTGCCCTCAAGGAAACTTTGGGCATCCCAAATGGCTCTTCTTTCTTCTTCGGCTCTGACCTCCACCAGATTGCCCTGCAGAATAGAGGTGTGAATCGAAACCGGAATCGGTTCGGATTCCGGTTCCAATTCACATCGTGGTTTTTTTTTCTGTCCGGCCCGATCACGGTTTTGTTTATCGGCTGCGCCCGAGCCGATAAACAAAAAACCCACCCTGACCCTTTAAAACTAATCCCTTAGCTTCCCCACCCTCCCGACCCCCCAAATACTTTTACAGGTACCTGGTGGTCCAGTGGGGGTCCCGGGAGCGATCTCCTGCTTCCAGGCCGTCGGCTGCCACTAATCAAAATGACGCCGATGGCCCTTTGCCCTTACCATGTGACAGGGTATCCGTGCCATTGGCCGGCCCCTGTCACATGGTAGGAGCACTGGATGGCCCACACCATTTTTAAAGATGGCGCCAGCCATCCAGTGCTCCCTCCATGTGACAGGGGCCGGCCAATGGCACGGATACCCTGTCACATGGTAAGGGCAAAGGCCATCGGCGCCATTTTTATTAGTGGCAGCCGACGGCCCGAGAGCAGGAGATCGCTCCTGGGACCCCCACTGGACCACCGGGTACCTGTAAAAATGTTTTTGGGAGGGTCGGGAGGGTGGGGGAAGCTAAGGGATTAGTTTTAAAGAGTCGGGGTGGGTTTAGGGGTTATTTTTGTGTGCCGTTTTTCCTGCCCTCCCCCAAAACAATAAGAGAACCCCCTCGAACAATATCGTGGGATTTTCCTATCGTTTTGGGGGAGCCCCCGATTTCTGACGATTTTGAAAATATCGACGATATTTTCAATCGTCCGAAGCCCGATTCACATCCCTACTGCAGAAGACTTTGTGTTTTCAGCTGTTATGCACCAAAGATTTGGAACAAAGTACCACGAACCCTGCACCTGGAGCCACGCTTTCAGCCAGGCCTTCCTCTCAGAGACCCACAACTTCCTGACCTAACTACCTGAACTCCCGACCAAGGACTTTTTTATGCACAACAGGGACTTAAATGGGACTTTGCTAGAGACATGAGACAACAGGGACATGACTGGGACTCCAAGTTATACACAAATGGGTTCCCCAGGTTGGATCCCAGTGCTACTCTTAATTTCTGATTCTGAAATGCCTCTGCCTTGTAATCTGCCTTGAGACCAACTTTGGAAAAAGGCGGAATATCAAATGTCTATAGTCAAATAAGTACTTTATAAAATACTTGCATCCACATCTTATTCTGGGTGTTTGTTCTGTATGCACAGTCTATTTTATATGTTTTCCTTAGTGCACTGCCACCCTGTGTCCTCTGGTTGTATTGTTTACGTTTCTCTGCAGGGCATATGACCTTTTCTTCTAATAGGTCATTAGAGCTGCATTGTGATTGTTCTGATCTCCCTGAGTGGACATTACTTGTTTTACATTTCCTAACTCAGAGTGTTTCTCTCTTCCCAATTGGTCCCTTAGACCCAAGGCATCCTCAGGAGGGATTTCTACAATTTAAAAAAGGCTCTCAGCTGTTAGCAGCTCCTGCTGATTTCTCTATCCCAATCGCTGAGGAAAGCATTGCTTCTTACCAGTTTCAATTCCAGCTTCATTATAAATTCAAAGTACTCCAGAGAAACTCATTACAGCTGTGACAATTCCAGAGAATTTGTGCAGTTGCTCTTGACTCTCTTTCATTGCAGTGAGTGTTATGTTTATTCATTGTTCTAATAAATGTTGTGGAAGTTAAGAGCTAAGTCTATCTGGTTATTTGAAGTGGGAGCAAAGGTTATCTGGCTGTCTAGCAGAGCAGCACAAGGAAGAAAGGACGTGTTTGTAAGGGCAGCACAGTGTCACACTTATTTCATAAGTAAAATATACACCTATGTTTATAAAATAGGTAGAGAAAGCATGGGGTTTCTTGCACTGGAAATGTACGTACATACAGAAACATATGGGCATACATTCGGAGCAGAAGTAAGTGGTATTTTATAACTGTGCAGCTCCCACCGCATAGTTTATAAAATACTAGCAATAATCTCTAAGCAAATGCTGTACCTCATCTACGTTTGTTAGTTGGGTGCCCTATCTATATTTTTGAACCCGGTCCTGATATTTATTTTATTTTATTTTTTATTTAAAAGAACTTGTTACCCATGCCCTCCAATGTTTGGGGGCAGGTTACAGTAAAGTACAGCATCCAACTTACCTGTAGGGAGTCTCTCAGCAAGAAAGCTTAGGGCCTTGTTCGCATCGTTCAGTGATTCTGTCATGATATGCAGTTTTCTGCGCCAATATCAGAAATGCACGGCAGAAGACTCGTGAGTTCAGAATGGAGCTATTCTCTCTCCATTGGCTCTAAAGGATGCCTTTTCGCCGGTTCATGACATGATTATGATTCCTTATTGACAATTAGGCCATTTGTTTATTTTAGTTTGGAAAAGGCACAGCTTTTCCTGACTTCCACAGAGCCATGCTGTGGTGCCAGAAGGTTATGTATACACCATATAGAAAATAAAAAACTGGGTCTACTTTATGGATGTTCCCCCTTATTAATGGGAACTGCCATGGGTACCTGCTTACTTCTCTCCAAAGATTTCTTATTTATTTATTGCTAGAATTGTATTTAGTTCAGATTTAACCTTTATTCAGCACTCCTTAGGAAATGCAGATTATGTTGAGCTATGCTGATTTCTGAGGGGGTGGGAGGATGGGGAGGTGTCTTTAAAAGAATGAGGCAAAAACGCTGGGAGACATTTACATATGTCACATGGCCCCCTGCTGCTTGCTGTTTAGGACAGATACCAAATTAACAGATGGTAGGTAATATCTATGGCATGTTATATTTTGTTTTGCTGGTGCTCCCTATATTCTTTGGCATAGGTGTCTGCTGGGAAAAAAAAACACCTTATGTCCCTTTAGGATGACCTGAGGTACTATGTTTAACTATTTAGCAACAGGTTTGAAAGCTTTAGCCAGAGTGGTGTCAAGCTGTGTGCTTTCTGATTTCTGGCAGGGACCACCTGCCCCCCTCTTCTGTGTCCAGATTGGGCTAGCAATCCCTGTAGCACTGCTCAGCATCTAGCCTGCCCTCTGCCTAGCCTGATGCTTCTTCTGCCGGGAGGACTATGTTCTTGCACCAAGTCGACCAGCAGAGATATTTGGAGTTGCACACACTCGGCCCTTTCTTTCCCCCGTCCTTCCCCTCCCGTCACCCCCTGCAGGGCTGGCAGAAGAGCCATCTCCGGTTAGAGCACACATTTGTCCCACAATATTGTGCAGCAGCCGGTTTCTCGTAGGCTGTCTGGTGCAGAAGGCACAGAGACTCGGGCGCAGGTCCAAACTCCAGTGCAGCTCCGCTTCTCCTCTCCGCCTCTCGCTGTGCGTGGAGCTGGCCCCCCTGCTGCACAGGCACCGGCGTTTACAGCCGCCCTGCCTGTAGGAACAAATGGTGCACTTCAGAAAATAAACTTATCTCATTTGTATGACAACACAGCCCTTAGGTTATAATGCTGCACCATTACTGTGAACTAAAGGCTGTAAGCTGTTTGAATTCTAGCGGGTGTAAGAGCTTCTATGTTCACGGGAATGAAATCATACCTCTTCTTCCAGGCTATTCGTTTTCCGTAGACCATGGAATTATTAGGGAAGGGAGCACAGAATCTTCCTTTCAGTGCTGCCTTGGTTTAATGCCATTTTATGCCTCACCTTGTTCTCAGGATTACTTCCGAGCTGAGCTGCGTGTGTCCATGCGTGTGTATGTAACAAGGTTATCATGATTGAGATTGTTTAATTATGCTGATTAAATCACCCTTACTTTAGTGCTGTGTTTAACATTTTGCCTCATTATTTACTGGAAAATTCAATGACTTGAGGTCAGATTTATCGCATGAGCCTTTATTCATCAGGACAGATTGTTAACTGGAATTGCAATGAAGCATCGAAAAGGTACCAAGTTAAGTCTTAGTACTGATGAGAGAAAAATCTAGGAAGATAACTCACACATAGGCGGAAGCAGATTATAGCACAAATCATCCAGAGGGAAAAACCTCATATCCAAGAGGCTATCAGATGAGTGCAGACCATCAGGGACAGGTAGACCCTATCCTAGTTTTGAATATGGACCAACGAACTAGTTTGGATTGAAACCAAGCCCCATCTAAACCGGGGGCTTGGTTCTGGAGACTTTGACGTGGGTTTTCCGTGCCAGGATCCATCCGATGATGTCACCCATGTGTGAGGATCAACATCCTGCTGTCCTTGGAGAACACCTGTTATAGGTAAGCAACTCTGCTACCTGTCACACGGGAATGCTTTTTCTATTTTTGGTCCTACTCCTTGGAACACCCTGTCACTATCTCTGCATCTCACGTAGGACACTAAGCTATTCAGAAAATAATTGAAAGCCTTTACTTTTACAGAGGCGTTCCAGTAACTTGTTCCAGCACAGAAGCACATTGGGTTTTTTTTTGACATGCAGTAAATATAATATTAAATTTTGTTTGCTTTATGTTTTTAATTTTATGAATGTTTTTATGTACCCATCCCCTGGACTTTTCTGGAAGGGCGAGTGCAGTTCTGGTCACTGCATCTCAAAAAGGATGTAGCTGCACTGAAGAAAGTGCAGAGAAGGGTGACCAAAATGATAAGGGGCATGGAATGGCTGCCCTATGAGGAAAGGCTAAAGAAGTTAGGGATGTTCAGTTTGGAGAAGAGACGACTGAGGTGGGGATATGATAGTGGTCTACAAAATAATGAAAGGACATGAACAAGTTAATGTAAATCGGTTATTTATGTTCTCAGATAATAGAAGGACCAGGGGGCACTCCATGAAGTTAGCAAGTCGCTCCTTTAAAACAAAACGAAAAAAATTCTTTTTCACTCAGCACATAGTTAAGCTCTGGAATTCATTGCCAGAGGATGTGGTTACAGCAGTTAGTGTAACTGGGTTTAAAAAAGGTTTGGATAAGTTCCTATAGGAAAAATCAATAAACTGCTATTACGGAAATTAATAAGCAATAGTAGTTTGTGATATATCTAATGTATGAGTACTTGCCAGGTACTTGTGACTTGGATTGGGCACTGTTGGAAACAGGATACTGGACTTGATGGGCCCTTGGTCTGACCCAGTATGGCATATCTTATGTTCTTATATAATTCAAAATTGAGAGCACTAAAACTTCTATATTCAGAGGGATTTATATACTGATATCAAAAATTCCACTTAAAATCACCTCATAGGAAAATAATTTTGTTACAAATACTAGTGCTTAAATGTATCAATTAAGTCTCTCAAATGAGTTTATCAATAATTTAATGTTATTATCTAATCAGCAAAACTTTATCAACCATAAATTTTTTTATGCTGGAGAGGAAGGTTTCATACTATATTCTTTTTATCCCCACCATTGAGTAATGCATTTTGTAATCATAAACGAACCTCCACCAGCCCAATTGTTTTTTTTATATTTTTTTGTGTATAGCGTGAGTTTAAAAATCTTAACAGTAATGCCATACAAGTATAACCAATCTCAGGCATCCGCTTCTGATATAAAGCTTGTGCTGTAAATATACAACTAATTTGTCTGTTATTGACTGTATACAATTCAACCGACTTATCTGTTTTATAGCTGTGTCCCATTTAATAGCTGTGTCCCAACATGGCCGCATTTCAGATCCCTCAGGATCTTTCTTCAGGGGATGTAATCTCCTTTAAGCTGTCGGTTTCATCATTGTGCGATGAAGTTTTTCATAGTTGTAAAGCTTCTTTTCGGCATAGGTTTCATATTTCAATCATCTTCTTCACAATGGCACAGCCATCTGTTTCCACCAGTTCTTACTGAAGCCAATTGCTGACCATTTTTAAAGTATGTGGCATCTCAAACTAAATCCAATAGAAAAACGTGCTATTGGTGCATCATCACGTCAATTGAAACTAGCGAACTCCAATCCAGTTCCTCATTGAGTCCGTCTGGTGCTTGAGTCACTAATGTAAATATCCAAAATGCTTCTCTCCGATTTAAAATGTCCATTCGATTGCCACCCTGTGATGACAACTGGACATAATCCAACACAGTCCATTGTAGTTGTGAAAAAACATGTTTATTTTGAACACAATGAGAAACTATCGGTGCAGATAATGTTTCCATATTTAATTTGGACTTATGCTCATTCAATCTTATTTTGATTTTACGTGTAGTTCTGCCTATATATAATTTAGGGCAGGGACAGATCAAGGCATAAACTACATGATCTGAATTACATGTGGTCATGGTTTTACGCACTATTCTGTATTGTGAAACAGGATCAATCCATATTCTGCCCTCAATAGTATTATTACAATGGCTGCACTGACCACATTTGTGGTGACCTTGATCTCATTCCTGAATATTAGTACAAGACTGTGCATGGATCAATTTATTCCTGATGTTGTTAACTCCTCTGGTGGTCACAATCAATGGGGGTTCCTTGAATGTGTTGTGCAATGCTAGAATATACCAATGTTGGTGAATGGATGATATAAGCATAGCGGTAGCTGTTGTTTGGTTGAGTACCCATACCAACTGTGGATCCTGTTTTCTGGGTTTGTATTGAAGAAGTGTCTGCCTGTCTGAATATTTTGCCCGCTTATAGGCTTGTTTGATCACTCTTTTTGGGTAGCCACGCTCAAGGAATCTATCATGTAAAACCATGGCCTGTGTCTCAAAATCATGTGCACTAGAACATATGCGTTTGATCCGAAAAAATTGATTAGTGGGCAACCCACATTTAAAAGAATATGGATGATAGCTGTGAAATTTAAGGAGATTATTTTGATCAGTCGGTTTCCAGTATATTGATGTACTTATTTCTCCTTTGTTCAAATATATCAACATATCTAGAAATGACAGTTGTTCATCGGACCATTGTGCTGGGAATTGAAGATGTTCATTGTTAGTATTAATCCAATTACAGAATGCTATGAGACGATCGAGTATTTTTCCATATAAGAAAAATGTCGTCTATGTAACGACACCAGATAACTATGTCCTGCCACCATTATATAATTCAAGCCATTTATGGCTTCATTCTGATAAATTTGGAGCACCTTTGCCTCTACTCCAATTTCTGAAAACTGCCAGAGTGGATCTCTTTGGCTTGTTCTGAGGAATATATATATTCAGTTTCACACATAACAATTCATATTATCTTCCAGTTCTTTGATTCTATGGATACTTGCAAAACTCCAAACTAACAGGCCGATTCAGTAAAGTCCGTGGGAGAGCGGATGAACACCCGCTCTCCCAGCGCGCGCACCGGCCACTTGCCGGTGCGCGCGATTCAGTATTTAAATTAGGAGGTGCGGTAGAAACAGGCAAAAGGAGGCGCTAGGGACACTAGCACGTCCCTAGTGCCTCCTTTTAGCCCAGAGTGGCGGCTGTCAGCGGGTTTGACAGCCAACGCTCAATTTTGTCGGCGTCGGTTCTCGAGCCCGCTGACAGCCACGGGCTCGGAAACCGGACACCAGTAAAATTGAGCGTCCGGTTTGCAACCCGCGAGCCGCAGGCCTATTTCAAATTTTTTTTTCTTTACTTTTTTTACACTTCGGGACCTCCGACTTAATATTGCCATGATATTAAGTTGGAGGGTGTACAGAAAAGCAGTTTTTACTGCTTTTCTGTGCACTTTCCCGGTGCTGGCAGAAACTAATGCCTACCTTTGGGTAGGCGCTAATTTCTTAAAGTAAAATGTGCGGCTTTGCTGCACATTTTACTTTCTGTATCGCGTGGGCATACCTAATAGGGCCATCAACATGCATTTGAATGTTGAGGGCGCTATTAGGTGCCGCGGGTTGGACACGCGTTTTCTTCCCCTTACTGAATAAGGGGTAAGGGAAAACGCGTGTCCAAGAGCAGGTTAATAGTGCACTCCGTCGGAGCGCACTGTACTGTATCGGCCTGTAAGTTAAGTAAATTTGGTGTAACCCAAATTCAGTGTATAGGCTGAATCTTATGGGGGCCATCAAAATCCTAGCTCTAAGTCCCAATATTACAGTTACTGTTCCTTTTGCCCTGAGTGTGGGTTCTTGATCTCTTGGGGGGAAGGATATCCTTCAAGGAAATCCCTTCCAGGTATGCTACTATGGCTGTTTGTGGCAGGTACACTGACAAACCAGGCTGGACTCACCGGATGGGTATTCAAATAAAAGTTTACTGTAATTTGTTGCAAATTAATTAAGAGGCATAAATAACATAATGTCCAGGTACTTCCAGGTTTAACTGGAGGTGTCCCTCAATGTTAGGTCTTGAGACTTGCTTATGCTCCTCGCAGTGGAATGATGTATCCCAAAGTAGCTAGGGTATCCTAGATGTGGATACGGTCCTCTCCCCACAGTACCTGATGTTCAAAGATACTTCCGATCATCCCAAACTGCCTTTGTCCTGTGTCTCTAGGTAGAAATTTCATTGGGGGTCTCCAGATGCTCTTTGCTCCTCTTCTATTCCTTGAATTCCTCTTCAAATAAATAGATGGATGTTGACCTTCCTTGAGGAAAGGCCTCTTACTGGAAAACAGTTCTTAAAACTGGTAAGGAATGATGGCAGAAACAAGAACTTCCTTCCCTTCTCAGGTGGACAAACACAAACTTGGGAAAAAATAATCCTAAATGTCTTTATCTTGTGGTCACTTTAACCTTCTCTTGGTCTGAGCAAAGAGGTACATAGATCCCTCCTGGTCTCCTGAGCAGGGGCAACAGCCTCCCAGAAAGGAAAAAAAAAAGACTCCATAAGCTTAGAAAAAGGGCAAAACTCTCTCTTCCTCTCGACTCTAGTCCTGCAAAGGAACTAGCTGGGCTGGGCCTCTCCACTCTTGTTCTAGACTGGAGCCTAAACTGGGAAAGCACACTAATACACTGCTGATCCTCTGAAAAAAAACCCAAAACCTCAAAAATGGCCACACTAATAGGTAGGTACATTCCTCCTTCCTTATGCTACAGGAGCTCACCATTCCAGACATCCTCAGTGGAGGTGCTGTCACAAATGGTATGCCCCTTCTCCTAAGCTTTCTACCCCCAAGGTGTAAGAAGGGCCATCGGGTGGAACTCCAAAGGGTCTCTACATTCTCCTCTCCCCCCAAAAAGAAATATGGGGACAGGAGACTTCCAGAGATTTTTCAGATATTACACACACATAATGACAACTGATGTTACTATAAACTGGTCTAACCACACGGGGATGCACTAACCCAGCGAAGTCTACGACCTGCATAGACTATAGACACTAGACCAAAATTCTAAACATTACATCACATACAATATAGACAATATTTCATAATACGTTTACCACATAACTCAGTAATAGTTCTCCTTTGGGAAGAACTGTTACCCACGGACCACTCCAAAATATTTTAATACTATAGAATAGGAGGAGGGACCACCAAAAATGTAAAAAAAACCCTTACATTATATCAAAATACATTAACTTGGTCTCTTTGGGGAAGTCCTCACCCAAAACAAGCATCCTTGGCATCCTCCTCTCACAGAAGCAGGGAACAATGGGCTTTGAAGCCCCTTTCACTGACTAATACAGGGGGCACCAAGGATTAAGGAGGGCTCATCCATGGCAACACCCATACCATGGCAATACCCCATACCAAATTAGCAGGGTACAATTACTGAAAAACTTCAAAGAAAATCCTGCTATGCATTCCCAGGAAAGAATACCAAACTACCATCACCACTTCTCAAAACATTAGACAATTTTAACACTAATGCACTCCTTGAGATCTCTGGACCAAAGATCTCTCATCTTCAGTCTCATCATTCCTTCCACATGGCCTGTGAAAGGAAAAGTTAACTCCTAGTAATGGACACAGGACAAGCAATCTGGTGGACACAGGAACTTGGATAAAGAAATAAGTTAGTAGCATGGTCAAGATTCCCACCTAGATGAAAATAAATAAATAAATAAGAATTGATTGGTAAAAAGGAATCAAAGAACACCACTTTTTTTTTTCTTTCAATTTTTCCACCTTGCCGCTGAGTGCTATTTTATGTAACCCCAATTCAGTGAATGGGCTGTATCTTGCAGGGGCCATAAAAATCCCAGGGCTAAGTTCCAATATTACAGTCACTATTCCTTTTCCCCTAAGTGTGGGTTCTTAATCTCCTGGGGAAAGGATATCCTTCAAGGCCCAGGGCATAGGTGAAATCCCTTCCAGGTGGGTTAATATTGCTGTTTGGGGCAGGTACACCGACAAATCAGGCTGGACTCACTGGATGGGTGTTCAAATAAAGGTTTACTGTGACTCATAGCGAAGTAATTAAGAGGCATGAATAATATAACGCCCAGTTACTACCAGGTTTAACTGCGTTATAGGAGTACACTTTTAAAGTCTCTCCCTTCATGTGGAGATATCCCTCAGTGTTGGGTCTTGAGACTTGCTTATCCTCTAGTGGAATGATAAGTGTCTCAAAGTGGTTGGGGTGTCCTAGCTGTGGATACAGTCCTCTCTCCACATCCAAGGGTTCTCTTGATCATTCCAACCTGCTTGTGTCCTGTGTCCCCAGGTGGAAACTCCGCTGGGGATCTCCAGATGTCCTTCACTCCTCTCCTTTGAACTTCTCTCCAAACATTAGATGGATAAGGACCTTCTTTTCTCACTGAAAAACAGTTCTTAAAGCTCTCCAGCTCTGAGGTAAGGAAGAGTATCCAAAAAAAAAACCAAAACGTATTTTCCTTCTCAGGTGGACAGACACAACTTCAGGGTAAAAAAAAGAATCCTTAATCTCTCTTTGTTCACTTTGTGGTCACAGTAACCTCATCTTGGACTGGGAAGGGGAAACAGCATCCCAGAAAGGCACAGGTCTGACAGGAAAAAAACAAGGATGCCAAAAACTTAGAAAAAAAGGGCAAAATTCTCTCTTCCTCTCGTTTCCTACCCAGTCCTACAAAGGAACTGGCTGGGCTGTGCTGTGCTTCTCCACTCTTGCTCTAGGCACACTAAGACATTCCTGATCCTCTCAAAAGAAACTCCAAACTGCTACACCGCTAGCTAAATTCTCATGCTACAGGAGCTCACCATTCCAGTCATCTCAGAGGAGGTGGTATTACAAATGGTACGCCCCTGTCTCCTAAGCTCTCTACCCCAGGGTGTAACTATGGCCATCTAGTGGAGCTCCAAAGGAGTTAGGAAAAAAGAAGTCTGAACCAGACCACAGATGACTCTGATCATCCATTTAAATTGGAATCACAGATCTGTTAATGTGAAACTGGTCAGCGAAAGTTTGCTCAATCCTAGTTTTCTCCTGCTGTGCATGGGGACTGGTGTCAGGATTACAGCCTGGTGGGGCTCAAATCAGTGCCCTGAGATTTCTAGGTTTCCTTTTTGCCTGCTGCTTATAGTTGTAGCTGCTGCTCTTTGCAGATTAAATCCAAATGTTTCGTTGGAGGCTCAATATAATCATAGCATTGCTGTTTAGGGTTGTTGTAACCGCTGCTCAGTGTAGGTCACCCCAGTGCATTCTGGGAGGCCTGATGAAATTGTACCAATGTTGTTATGGGCTGAACCTCCACATTCAGCAGGTTACACACTCCTCCCCACTCCTGCACCTCCACGCCCCGTGCCTCATTTCCTTCTCTTGTCTCCAGGGATCCTCTATGTTTATCCCTCTTTTTTTGTTCTAATTTGCTTACCATTTTTGTCTCTAATATTCTCCATGTGCATTTTTTTTCTCCTCTGTCCTAAAGACACTCCTGGGAGGTAAAAGAATACATGTTGTGAGACAGCGCACCCACGTTCAGCCTCATTGAGAGAGGGCAATTCTCAGAGAGCCATTTTACATGTGTTAATCACTATTTAGTATTTACCCACATCAGTGGCTTTGAAAATGGCCCTCCCCAGGTCTGAGGCGTTTATAGATTTTAACTATATAAAATGTTTCAAGACTGAGGGCAATATAGTACTCCTCATGGAGAAAGTGGCATGATTGCCGTGTTAGCCCACTTCAATGCACAGAAATACATGTTAACAAAATATCTATCTATAGCTATACCTATTTGTTGGACTTACTTAATACATTTCTTGACTAGCTATGGAGAGCTAAAACTCTCTTCTTCAGATCAGAATTCAAATGAGCAAAAGATGACACTACCAGGGAATAAACAATCCAGTAACATAAGACTTTTGAAGTTAAAATGATCAGACACTTTGGAACTGACAAGAAAGGACTCAACAAAGATATAATACTGCCTGAACCTGATCATCCATCCAACCTCCTCAACCCTTCTCCCCCTTCACCCCATCACTGGAATGCCTTTTATGGTTCACTATTGGGAGTCACGCTATTTCATATTTCCTGGTAAAACATCATGTTTTTGCTCATTCAAGTTCTGACCTGAAGAAGAGGAGGGCCATATTCAGCTGCTGTTTGGCTCGGCTAGCTAGCCGGTTAAACCTATCCGGTTAACTTAGCCTGTATATTCACTTTTGCGGGTGCTTCGCTGAATAATATACCCTGCTATCCCAAAGTTAGCTAGATGAATCTCTCTGGCTATCTTTAGGGCAGGTGTAGGGCCCGACCAGAGTTATCCGGATAATTTATCTGGCTACCTCAGCTCTTCCCTGGAATCTCCTCGCCCTGCCTGCCACTTACAGGGCTAACTATTTAGCCAGATAAATACTGTATTTTTCGCTCCATAAGATGCACTTTTTTCCCCCAAAAGTGGGGGGAAATTGTCTGTGCGTCTTATGGAGCGAATATAAAAAAACAAAACAAAAATAAGCTAACTACAACCAATGTTTTTTTTTGTCCCCGTTCCCCATCCCAACCCTTTAAATTTAATTAACTACAACACCCCACCCTCCTGAACCCCCCCCCCCCAAGACTTGCAGTTAATTAAATTTAAAGGGTTGGGATGGGGAATGGGGACAAAAAAAACATTTTATGCCCTACCCTAATTTGCTCTGTAAGACGCACAGACGCCCGGGAACAGAGCCGGTTTTAATTTTCCCGCTCTGAATCCTAGGTGCGTCTTATGGTCAGGTGCGTCTTATGGAGTGAAAAATACGGTAGTTGTCCAGCTAAGCAGTGGCTGCTGATCCCAGGCAGATATTCAGCCACCACCACTTAAGCCGGATAAGTTGAAACTTTTCTGGCTAAGTAGCGCTACCTTGAGAGCTATTCGAAATAGCTGCTTATTTAGAAAGCTAATCAAGAGATGTATTAAAGTCCATTAAAAAGGTATCACCTGATAATTAGCTAGTCAGATATATGTACACATACACACACATTTAATTTTTATTTGTTAACTATTACTATTCATAAAACTAAGCTAGGGCTGGCTCCGAGGTTGATTCTGCATATGACATGCTTTCATAACCTGATGTTACAGGTATGTCAGTTCTTTCCAGCTTATGAAATGCTTTCAGCCATTGCAGTTTCCCTTTACTTTGAAACCGTTAGCATTCTTACTGTTTTTCTTCAAATTCTTATACTCACATTCGCACTATACTTATAGGTACTGAATCCAATTTAATTTTTTAATCCCTAGTCCCAAATGTTTCACTCCATAAGTTGGAAAGTACACTTGTTAAATAATGTGCTTTTTTTTTTTTTATTTATCAGGTTTCTGGAACCAATCTCCATCAAATTTTACTATAGATACAAAGAATTTAACAGTTTGATACATAACATGTTCAGGTTAGTTTAACATTAATTAAGAAAATGCTGAGCAATGTTTCTCTCTGCCTGTCAGTTTTCCCAGTTTCATCGGGCATAATGAAGAGCTGGCAATATGTCTATTTTATTCAACTTCACTAAAATCTCCACATTTAATTGAAAGGACCCATAGGATCCTTGCAGACACATATGTCTTTTATAGAAAGGAATTGATTGTTAGTGGAAAATAGTCAAGTGGACCAAACCATCTCCATAGGTTTAGTCCTGCATTTAATATAGTGACCCCTAGAAAGTTCTAGATGTCAGTGTGTGTGTGTGTGTGTGTGTGTGTGAAAGAGTGAGAGTAGGCTGGAGTTCAGAGAAAGAGAAGGTATTTTTCTCCTCTCCTCCTTGCACTGTGTTGCAGGCATTGTGTCATTGCCTGTTTTGCTGTGGATAGGCCTCTTGTCTTAAAGAGAAAAGGCATTGTATGTTCTTTTTCTTTTTTCAGTTGGGGAGTGGAGATGTTCCCCTTTTTCCAAAGGAAGGTAGCTCATCCCTCCTTGGGTTTTTCTGCTGATTTCTCTAGTAGTATTCTAGGAACTTGCAGTGATGCTGTACTATTGGAAGGAGAAGGAGATTTGCATCGAACATTGCTACCTGTTGTATCGGTACTGGTATGGTACTGTAGCTAGAGGGGAGAAAAGAGACAGTACCCATTCGATACTAACAAAAAAAAAAAAAGAAGGTGTGGAAGTGAGAGGATCAAAGCAAAGATTTCTATGACTGACTAGTATGCCGGAGATGCTGTAGGAGGGAGAACAGGAGTAGAGGATGTGACCTCTCCTCTCAACAGAGAGGTGTCTCTCAGCCCTATGGTGAGAACTCTGTTGCCACTGCCAGAAGGATGTATTCATCTTTACAGTGCTTCACTCTTGGGTTGTACTTGGCAGATGATAGTTGGAGGGAAGCAATCTGAGAGTCAAGTAGGAGGGACACTACAGAGTAAGCACTCTCCCCAGAACAATGTAATCGATCTGCAACTGGCACAAGTGAGCTGTTTTCAGACACTGAAGAGATGAGGAATGCAGACGCTGAATTGGCGGGCTTGTGTGTTGGACCCTGGAGGATCTTACCAGTTATCTCATCTAGTGTTGGGATAGATAAAGAAGCAAGACTAGCAACTACAGCTACGACCATTCTGGAAAATCTTGGTAGGATGATGACCTGTAACACATAGTCAGGCCAATACAGTACAGTGTGCCGCACATTTACTTTCAGAAATTAACGCCTGCCCAAAGGTTGGCGTTAATTTCTGCCGGCACCGGGAAAGTGTACAGAAAAGCAGAAAAAACTGCTTTTCTGTACACCCTCTGACTTAATATCATAGCGATATTAAGTCGGAGGACCCAAAATTAAAAAAAAAAAAAAAATTTAAATCGGCCAGCGGCCCGCGTGTCAGAAGATGGACGCTCAATTATGCCGGCGTTCGTTTTCCGAACCCGTGGCTGTCAGCGGGTTTGAGAACTGACGCCGGTAAAATTGAGCGTCGGCTGTCAAACCCGCTGACAGCCGCCGCTCCTGTCAAAAAGGAGGCCCTCATTTGCATACTCGATCGTGTGCCCAGGAGAGAGGCCTGGGCACGCGTTGGGAGAGTGGGTGCTCGCCTCGGAGCTCCGGCTCTCCCGCGAATTTTACTGTATCGGCCCGAGTGTTAGGATGTGTTACTCACTTGTGCAGATTCTCCTCAGACACTTCGTCTAAGCTTGAGAATCATGATGTAACTTTAGAAGAAAATTCTACCAAGCTGGAACAGAGGTCTGGCTAGATTGCAGCATTACAAAATGCTTTGATTAAAGATAATGATTTGCTATGGAATAAGATTTGCTGGAAATTAATTCAATATATAAGAATTTATGATTTACTAAATTTCCATGTGCAAACTTTGTGATGCCATAGATTTTAAAAATTTCTCCTGAAGTAATGCCTCCTGTGTATAAGACATAGTGTAGTCCAACAATGTAATGCCAAGCAAATTCACAAGAAGAGTGCCTAGATAGTGAACTCAAGTTTAGAGGCACTTTAGTGGTTATCGTTGCTTGGGATCTAGACCAAGATTTTTTCCTGAGATTATCCTTTAAAAATAGGCTTAGGCCTTAGCTCTGGGTTCAGCCCTGAGGCCTGGTCCCAGTGCCAAGACGTAGGCCTTATGCCAGGGTCTGGCACTGAAGCCTAGTCCCGGCACCAGAGTCCAGCGCTGATGCCTGCTTCTGGTGTTGAGGCTGAGGCTGAGGCAGAAGCTTGGTACCAGAGTCTGGTGCTCATGCCTAGTCCTGGTGCTGGGTCTAGCTCAGAGGCCTTCTACCAGAATTGAGACCTAGGTCAGGCACCGGGACCTGGCCCTGAGTCATGATCCTGGAGCAGAGGCCTAGGTCCTGTGCTGGGGTCTGGTCCTGAGACCTGGTACCAGCACCAAGGCTGAGGCCTAACCCAGTGCAAGGCCCAGCCCTAAGGCCTGGCCCTGTTCCTGAGGCCTAGTTCAAGCACCAGGCTTAGCCCTGAGGCCTAGTCCAGGTGCTGAGGCTTAGGCCTAGGCCCTGTGTCAAGATCTAGCCCTGATTTCTGGTACCAGCATTGAGACTGAGACCTAAGCTTCCCCAAAGACACAGCCCAGAGTCCTGGCCAAAGCACTGGGCATAGGTCTAGACTTCAGCACTGGGACCAGGCTCCATGGCTGGGTAACAGCACTGGGCCCAGGCCTTGGCAGCAGTACAAGACCTCAGGGCCAAGTTCTGGTGCCAGGTCTAGACCTCAATGCTGGGACTAGGCATCAGCACTGGGCTCCAGCGTCAGATCTAGGCCTTAGTCTCAGCCACTGTGCCGGAGGTCTCGGGACCGCCCCCGGACTGCCTCACTGCCCCCGCCCCCGGCCTGCCCCTTTTTCAAAGCCCCAGGACATACGTGCATCCCGGGGCTTGCGCGTGCTGCCGAGCCATGCAAAATAGGCTCGGCGTGCGCAGGGGTAGGTTTTAAAGGATTACGCACGTAACCCTTTGAAAATCTACCCCTTAGTGTCTTGAATATAAGATGACACCTTTTAAACAAAAGGTTTTAGAAAACATCAATATAATCCGATAGTGGCTCCAATATCGATTCAGTGGCAGACACTATAGGTCTGCCAGGCAGATTTTCCAAATTGTTATGAATTTTCAGCAAGAAATAAATAATAGCCAAATGTGGATTGCAAATGTTCAAATATTCAAATTCTCTTTTGGTAAGAAACCCTTCTCCATTACAGATGAGGTGATTCTTCAAATTTTGGACTGTAATCTCTTGCTTGGATCCAAAGCCAACTTTCTATAACAAGAGGAATCTTCAAACTGTTTTTTGGCTTCTTTCAAATAATCTGTATGGTTGAGGACAACCACTCCTCCCCCTTTGTCTGCTTGTTTTATGGCAATTGTCTAGTCTTGTAAATCATGAATGGATTTTCTCTCTCTAAACAAAAGATTCCATGTCAAAACAGATACCGATGTTTCTCGAGCATTGCGACATCTCTCAGAATGGATCCCTAAATGTATATAATACTGGATCCAATGGACCCGGATCAAATAGGCCACACAGATGGGCCCTGAACGAGATTGCTCTTCTTTAGAGAAAAGATAGTGCTTAGGAGAGTATCTCCAGGGATCTGCTCTGGAGATTTACAGAGCAGTAAAAGCTGAGAATCTAGTAGCCACTGCTGAGGAGTATATGGAAGCCCTGGAGAGCACATTCGGCATTACTGAAAGTGGGTCAGACCTGCATTTCCAGTTCAGGCAGAGCAGTTGGAGAGATGGGGAAAAGTTGTCTGACTACCTGAGACATCGGGAGGTGCTATTGTAGAGAGTGGGCAATAAAGGAGGAATAGCACCCTCAGAGAAAGACTTTCTTGGAACAGTTAGTGTGGGGTACATCTCAGGTTGACCGGTTACTGATACATTTATGGCTATAGGAAAGGAAGGGAAAGCCTCTGGGATTCCTGCAATTGCTAAAAGAGATCTGAGATGAAGAGGAACAAGTGGGGACCAGGTAAGTGTTGTTGGAAAGTCAATTATCCTGGAAGCATCTGCCCAGAACTATTGTTAAACTTACTGAGGCATACTTTATTAACAAGCTACAAGTGGAGGTCCCTTCACTGAAAGTACCTTATGCCCCTGTCCCTCCTCACCCACAAGGGTTTGGGCTGGTTGCCCCTGTGACCAGTGTTGACTGGGATGAAGACTTGCCCTGACTGCTTGCTGACTCGCGGCAGGAATTAGCTACTTTGAGGCCTTTCTTGTGACCCACAAAAGTTGTGCCAACACTCCCACCCTCAGAGAGCCTTGGGAGAATCCTTCAGCTGGTCGATCTCATGAGCCAGAGCAACCATGGAAGGGATTCTGTTACTGGTGTATCCAGGATGGCCATATAGGTAAAGCCTGTAGAAACCTGGAACATCTATGGTTGATGGTACAGAAATTAACTTGTTCCTTGCCACTTCTGGAAAAATTCAGAGGGGCTTGGTAATGGAGCAGCCAAGGCCCCATGATGCAACCAGAACCAGCATAAATCCTATGGGCTCTCACCCAGAGGCTCCCAACCTACTGAAAGGGCTGATTGGGCCCAAACCTATAGTAACTGTGAAGGTGGAAGGCTGCCCTGCAAAAGCCTTGTTGGACTGTGGGCTGCAACTTACCATAATTTTTGACTACTAGTATGAAGCTCATCTGAGACACTTATCTTTACATCCCACAGAGTGGTTGGCCATCTGGGTTTGAGTGAGTCAAGCTATCTTTACCAAGGATATGTAGTGGTGGATATGGAATTATTGGCAAATGTGACAGGGATCAAAGAAGCAGTTACGATGCTGGCACTGGTGCGTCCCGAAACTAAAGGCTGAGACAACGCCATCATTGAAACTAATGCCAGTTTCTTACAGTAGCTGGCTAAGAGATGTCAAGAGCTGATGGGGCCTGACTATGCCAATATGTTAACCATCCACCCACTATGCTAGCAGTTGAAGCCTCTAATAATTGAAAAAGATTTGGGTCCTGTGTGGGATGCTTTCTCTCAGCCTGGGGCTACCCTGCCTGTTATCTGACACATGGAGCTTCCCCCAGAAGCAATGAAGCAAATTGGGATGTTGAAAGCTTCATCAAATACTCAGCTGCCTGGGGGGCCACCTATTCAATGAGGGGTTATGCTTGCCCAAGCTTTGAATGGTAACCGGTTGCAGGTTTTGGCAAAATGAATACAGACAAAGGCTCCAAGATAGTCTAAGCATACACTGTGGATGCTCTGGCAGTAGGAAGTTCCCCACAGAGGGGCCCCACCTCAATAATCGACTCCTCGCTGTTTAAAGAGGGACTCCCCAATTTCCCCCGAGTGGATTGCTTAATTCAGCAACTTTCCAAGCATGGCAATGTGTTTTCCATTCATGAGTGAGATGTGGCCAAAGGAGTACAGCACCCTTTAACTCTGCATGGCTCACATTCTTTTCCTGAAAGGTCACAACTATTAGCCCTAGGTGACATTGAGAATGTCCAAAAACATCTCAACAACCTGTTGGCTGCTGGAATAATAAAGGAATCAAGGAGCATCTCTGCTTCTCCTATAGTGGTGTCTAAAAAAAAAAAAAGGAATGGAATGGTCTAGATGCATATAGACTATAGAACCCTGAATAAGATAACTATTTCAGACCAGTACACCCTTCCAAGAACAGATTATGTACTAGACTGTCTGATAGTAAGCAAATGGTTCTCTGTGTTGGATTTGAGAAGTGGTTATTACCAGATACGCATAATAGAAAGTGACTCCTAGGGCTTTACCAGTTCAAACGAATGCCCCAGAGGATCACAGGGACACCTAATACACTCCAAAGACTCATGGAAAAGATTGTTGGGGATATAAACCTCCTAGAAGTGTTGGCATAGACAACCTCATTGTTTTCAGAAAGACATTAAAAGAGCATGAGGCCCAGTTAATGAAAACATTGGATTGAATGGAAGCTCAGGAACTCAAGCTGTCCTTAGATAAGTGTCAGTTCTGTCTGCTCCAGGTGAAAATGTGGGCCATATTGTATCAGAGAAAGGCATTGCAAATGACCCTGGCAAGATTGCAGCAGTGGCTACATGGTCAAGACCTACTGGTTTGAAAGCCTTGCAAACCTTTTTAGGATTTTGTGGCCTGGATTGGCCACTGTTGGAGACAGGATGCTCGTCTTGATGGATCCTTGGTCTGACCCAGTATGGCAATTTCTTATGTTCTTATGTTCTTACAATCTACACTGAGAATCCATACTCCTGCTCTCACATTGTCTTCTGCTAGTCAATTTCTCTTAATCATTCCCTCCCCAAAAGTTGTACATCTCATTATCACTAGGGAACACTCATTTTCCATCTTTAGTCCTTCTCAGTGGAACTCTCTACCTAGCAATATCCGATTAACTAAAGATACAAAATTGTTTAAACGATTCCTAAAAACCTACCTCTTTCAACAGGTACTTTCTGATATTCTGGCTCCCTGATATAATACTATCATTATATGCATCTTTATACGGAAGTATTTGTTATCTGGTAGGATGTCCACTTACCATCTATTTTTAAGCAGTTAATGGATCTTGTTTGTATTTTATTGTTTTATATATTGTGTATGTTCTTTTGTACCCCGCCCCGAACTGTTAGAAGGGGCGGGTAATAAATACTTTAAAGTAAAGTAAAGTACTTTAGGAGGTATAGCCAGAACTATTCAGTGATATAGTTCGACCCTTACAAAGAGCAACTTCTCTGAGAGGAAAGGGGGACAAAAGACTCAGCCCCAGGAGTAAAGTATTTCAAGCCTTCTAAATCTTTTGGAGCAAGATAGACTACTGAATGAAAAGAGGCCTTCAAAGAGATCATCTACCATTTGACGCAATTGTTGGCTTTCACTGACAGCTGCCTGCCATACGTCCTGCACATTGAAGCCAGTCTAGAAGGGTTGGACGCCATGCTATATACCAAGAACACCCAGGTGGTTGGCACCCTGTGGCATTTGCTAGTCAAGAATTGTCTGACTGTTCTGAATCAGTTATGCTTTGCTCCTGGAGATGGAGGAAAAGCACTTGTTCAGGTGTGCTCCCCTGGTAGGAGGAGTTGTAGGTGGATCCCTGGGCCGGTGGCAGATGACCACGCCCCCGGGAAGGGCCCGAGAGGGACCACCGGCTAGGCTGAGGATGTGGAGACAAACACACAATAGTTCTTTTATTAGACAGGATTGGAAGCCACCAGAGGTGGCAGTAGAGAGTTGGAATGCCCGGCTGGGCTGTTGTCCCTCAGATACTGGAACAGCGATCCCTGGAGGCTGAGCTGTAGAGAAACTGAAGATACAGTGAGTAGACAGAGCAAGCAGGGCACAAGTACTGAACCTGATGGTAACACTCACGCAAAGGTCTCAAGAAGCCCAGGTGCTGGAGAGTATAGGCCCTTGAGGAGCGAGTACCTGATTCCAGGGAAAGCTTAGAGAAAGTGAGGGTGAAGACTCACAATGTGGCAGGTAGCGAGGCCGAGGTATCCGTAGGTAGCTCAGGAATAGAGGCCCTCAAGGAGCGAGTATCGGTTCCGATGGTAACCTGCAGAGGCAAACAAAAGAGAGAGAGTGAGGCCCCCAAGGAGCGAGTACCTCAGGTAAGTCCAAGGAGGCAGAGTAGCTAAAAACGGGAAACCTCCCCTAGGTAACCCCTTGCTAAGTCGCCGGTTTAGCAAATGCTGAGACCTTTTATGTCGGTTGCGGATGACGTCATCTTCAGGGGACGCCTCCGAGTTTCGCGCCTTCACCAGTATTTCCATTGGGGTCACGCCGTGCGTGCGCCCCTAAGGCCGCAGGAGCCATGGCGGGTCGCAGCATACAGCGGGTCTGGGGACGCTGAAGGACCTCGGCAAAGGAACGCCGCGGCAGCCAGACCTCCCGTGGACGAAGAGGGAGGCACCAACGAGGTAGGACATGCAGGAGGAGGGCGTCAGGATCCGATGGACGCAACACTGATATTGAGAAGATGTATCCAGCTTATTAGCTAGAGTTCCTAGCTTTATAGTGAGTCATGGTAAATGAATTCCATGACTACCTTTATGCTTCTAAGTTCACAGTGCATACAGACAATAACCCGTTAACCTATGTACTTACCACTGCCAAGATCAACACTAGGGACACTGATGGCTAGCAGCTTTAGCCATGTATAATTTCAGCCTACAATATCATCCCGGGAAGAACAAAGTTGATGCTGATGCAGTCACAAATGACATATAGTGAGGGAGGTTCTGATTCTTGTGCTCTAGTGCCAGAAGATGGAGTAAAGGCTTTATATCTTCCCCCAGATGAGATAGAAGCAGTGGTTTCATTGGGTATATCTGTCACTGCACTACCAGTGGCCTACACCCAAGTTGCTAGTCTAAAGATAGAAGAATTTTCCTCCTATGGAAATCTGATTTGCAACAGGCTCAGAGAGGTGACCCCAGCCTTTCTGTTGTTTGGCAAGCTAAGAAGTACCACAGACCTGCTACGACTGTGATGTTATAGCATCCAGAGTTTACTCTGATGATGAGAGAGGGGGATTGTCTAGTGATGACGAATGATTTATTGTACCACGTCACAAAAGACCCCGAGTCTAACACAAAGAAACGGTATTACTCCAAAAGTTCTGGAGGTGTTTTCTGTGGAGCCTATATGATGATACGGGGTATTTGGGGATAGAGTGGACTACTGAACTGGTGTGGGCCCAATTCTATTGGCCCTGGTTGTCGACCAATGTGGAGGCCTATGTTAAGGCCTGTGGAAAATGTATTTTGTGAAACAGCCTGCCCACTATAGCAGTTCCATTGACTACTATCACCAACAAAAGCCTGCTCGACTTAATCTGAATTGATTTCTTGTGCTTAGAAAATGACAGCCACAATACTGGCAACATATTATTAGTCACTGATAATTTCACTAGGCATGCCCAGGTATTTCCTACTAAAGATCAGCAAGTCATTACTGTGGCAAAGGTACTATGAAAGAAGTATTTTGTCCATTAAGGTTTCCCCAACAATATCCATTCAAAGCAAGGGCAAGATTTCAAGAGTCATCAAATCAAAGAAATGCTTCAGGTCTGCGGAATCAAGAAGTCACATACCACCCCATATCACCCTTAAGGTGATCCACAACTTGAATATTTCAATTGAACCCTGTTAAATATGCTAGGTATGTTGGATCCCAGTCATAAACGGCAATTGAATCAGCATATAAGTAGGTTGGTCCATGCATATAATTGCACCAAGAATTATTCTACCAGATACTCACCCTAATACCTCATGTTTGTTAGGGAGGCCTGATTGTCCGTGGTTGTGTGCTTTGGGAATCTCCTGACAGAAATTCCACCAAAAACCAATTGAAGTACATTGAGCATCTAAAAGAGCAATTGAACCTGGCCTACTAGGCAGCTGCTGAGACTGCAAGAAACCGAAATGCCAGTAAAAAGTCTGATATGATCCTCCAATGGGATTAGCACCTTTTACTAAGGCCACCTCTGGAGTGAAATATTTGGGAATTATTGTTTCAGGTAATATCTCTGAATTGTTTATCTTAAATTATTCAGTGATACTTAAGAAAATTCAATAAATTTTGGCCCATTGGATTGCTCTTCATATTTCTTTATTAGGTAGAGCATCTTTGATAAAAATGATACTTACCCGTTTATTATATCTTTTTCAACACTTGCCTTGTTTGGTTCCTCAAAGTGTATTTAAGAGTTTGAGGCGTGTTCTGTCCTCTTTTCTTTGGAGAGGGAAGACTTCTAGGCTTAAACAGTCTACTATACAATTACCCAGGGGTAGTGGGAGTTTGGAGGTCTTCGATCTCTTTTGTATTATTTATCTGCGAGTCTTGTTGCCTTGAGGAGTTGGTTCCAAGAAGAGGAGTCTTATGTTTGGAAGGACCTGGACAAGCACAAGTGGAGGGTTTTAGTCTTTCGGCAATTTTAGGTCTTTCCTCTCGTTCAGCGATGTTATCTAACTAACATACTTTGGGTACACCCTGTGATAGCTCATTTTTATAATATAAGTGTTGGACTTTAGTTTCTAAATTGTTACTGACTGAACCGACAGTCTTATCCCTTATTTCTACATTATTTAAAAACCTGCAATATCCTGCTGCTTCCATATCTTTAGATATGTATAGTTGGTACACCAGGGGTCTGTGTTTATTGGAGCCGATTTGGCAGGACAGTTAATTTAAATCTTTTTTAGATCTACAGGAACAATATGCTCTCCCGTCACATACTCATTACATATATTTGCAATTGTGTAGGGATAGTTTTAGTTTGCGAGGGGATATGGGTGTTTTGAAGGTACTTACTGGGTTGGAAACATTAAGCGCATGAAAGGGGGTGATTCCCAAATTAATTTCAAAATGTTATTGTTTTCTCCAAGAAGAAATTTAAAATACAGATACTGCAGAGTTTCTGATACAGAAGTGGAACAACGATTTAGATTTACAGTTGGATGAGGATGATAAGCGAGACTTATGGTGATCTACCACAAAAATGTCCATCTGTAATAAACAGAGAGAATTAATGAATAAACTTCTGCATAGAATATATCAATATCCTTTATGTTTCTCTAAATTTAGTAATGTTAATTCATTATGTTGAAGAGGATGTGGGATGTGGGGTTCCTATATTCATATAGAAACATATAGAAATGATGGCAGAAGAAGACCAATAGGCCCATCCAGTCTGCCCAGCAAGCTTTCTCACTTATTTTCTCATACTTATCTGTTACTCCGATTGCTGAGTTCAGGGCCCTTATTGGTAGCTTTTTGATTCTAATTTCCTTCCACCCTCGCCATTGATGCAGAGAGCAGTGTTGGAGCTGTATCAAAGTGAAGTAAAGACTTAGGGGTAGATTTTCAAACTATGCGAATAGGCCTACTTTTGCTGGCGCATCAGGCGCAAGCAAAAGTACGCTGGATTTTAGTAGATACGCGCGGAGCCGCGCGTATCCACTAAAATCCTGGATCGGTGCGCGCAAGGCTATCAATTCTGTATAGCCGGCGCGCGCCGAGCCGCGCAGCCTACCCCCGTTCCCTCCAAGGCCGCTCCGAAATCGGAGCGGCCTCGGAGGGAACTTCCTTTTGCCCTCCCCTCACCTTCCCCTCCCTTCCCCTACCTAACCCACCCACCCGGCCCTGTCTAAGCCCCCCCCCTTACCTTTGTCGGGGGATTTACGCCTCCCAGAGGGAGGCGTAAATCCCCGCGCGTCAGCGGGCCTCCTGCGCGCAGGGACGCGACCTGGGGGCGGGTCCGGAGGGCGCGGCCAAGCCCCCGGGCCGCCCCGGGCCGTAACCACGCCTCCGGGCCCGCCCCCGAAACGCTCCCGGCACGCCCCCTAAACGCAGCGCGGTTCGGGCCCGCCCCCCGACACGCCCCCCTCGGAGAACCCCGGGACTTACGCGAGTCCCGGGGTCTGCGCGCGCCAGTGAGCCTATGTAAAATAGGCTCACCGGCGAGCAGGGCTCTTAAAATCCGCCCCTTAATGTTTGAGGGTAGTATCCGTCCTACCAAGCAAGTTACCCCGATTGTGTGTGGTGATGCAGACATTTTGGGGGAAGGTTGGTAGAATATCTGAGAAAATTATGGAAGTGTCCATAGATTTGTATGCTCCATTGTGTTTGTTGGGAAGATCAGATTGTCTGAATCTGCATAAAAAACAAATATAATTACTGTCACATTTATTGCGTGCAGCCTGGATCAATATAGTATATTATTGGAAGGGAATGCCACTTATGAGCCAATGGAAATGGGAGGTTGCTGAGATTGCTACATTAGAAAATCTTACTTTTCAGCTTAAAAATAACAACTGGTTATGATAAGATTTGGGAGAAATATTGGAAATGATGAAGTACAATTGTATAATTTTATTTATTAGCTATGTTTGTTTGTATACAGTTTTGTATTTTGAGTTTTATGTGGGTAATATCTATTATTGTATGTTGCTTCTTTATATAATTTAGACTTCCTATTTTCTGCTTTCTGAATGTGCTATTTGTACATGATAATTACTATCTTTAAATAAAAATAAAAATAAAAAAGTCTGAAATGACGCCAATGTCAAAAATCAGCAGTTGAATGAAGGAGACTGAGTACTAGTGAAAGCCTTGGGTATTCTAGGGAAGCATAAGCTTGCAAAGCAGTGGCACAAAAAACCATATGTTATTTCCTCTAAGCTGCCAACACTACCCATGTACCATGTGTGGCTTGAGAGTGGGCAAGGCCCCAAAAGAACTCTACAACAAAACCATCTGCTTCCCATAAGACAGCTAGTGTGGTTGCCCTCCACTACATCTGTTCCCACCTCTGGGCCTCCATCACAGACCCTGCTGATTAAGGAGCCTAAGAGGTAATCAATTTATCAATAAAAGAATTGCCACCAGCCAGTTATCTGAGCTGTAAAGTCAGTGAGGACTCGCAGTCAAAAATGAACTATTCTGTTGCATGTCTAGGTAGAATGATTTCTGACCCTGTTGAGTTGGTTAGATTATTTACCCAAACACCAGCAAATGAGTCGCATGATGCAATCCGCCCTCAGCCCACCAAAGGCCTAGCTATCCCCCCATACCACACCAATTCAAACAGTGCCTTTGCTAAAGTTGTACCACCTATAAATAGATTAATGGAAGCTTTCTCAGAGAGGTCAGAGGTATCTCCAATCATAATGATGCCCAACCTCCCGATGGAGATGATACAAGGGAATGGGTTGGTAGGCACACAAAAACATGATGAACCCAAAGAGGTGCCCTAGGTTGCTGTTAATGTTCCTCAACCAAGTGATAGAATTGATGATAATCCTCAAAGTGAAAATGCTAGGGAAAGGGAGGACTTCTTAGGAAAACTGGCCATTAGGCCAGTGCAGAAAATCATATATGATACATTAGGGGTACCCTCGGAGGTCCCATAGTCAGTAGCCTCCCAGGGAGTAGTTGCAAGTATGAAAAGGACACTGGGTGTATGATGATACACTTTGTGATGATTGTGATACCATTGTTGTTTCTTTAGCCAGACATTGAGATGTATTAGAAGGGAATGATAATAACGTTTTCTTGTCAGAGATGGGGGAAGGGGGGAGAGATGTGGCAGGGTCCCCATATTTTGGAATATCTACTCCCTTGAGTTTACCTGAAGCTCAGCTACTGGTTAGCCATGAACTTTTTAACAGTGCTAGAGTGGTTTTAGAGCATTCCAAAGTGGTGCTACAAATGGACTGACATGTACTATTTTCTTCCTTCTCTTGGAGCTGAAGGATTAGAGAGAATACCTTTTCAGTTAATCCCCTGCACTATAGTTGTACTAACAACATCTATGATGCAGCACACAAGCAACTGCAAGAGCTAGCTGTGCAAAAGCTGAACTAACCTATGACTGGAAAGAAGGTTGCCTGACCTGTGCATTCATCCTGGACCTGTTACTAAGAAGGAGATATATCAGAGATTTCGGTCTATGATAGTTGACTTACTTCACTTTCTTTTCCCACTCGGGGCTGGGGGACATTTTTAGGGGGCGTTTGACCTGCTTGTTCTTCAGTAGGAGAGATGGAGGGTTGGGATGAGTATTGTTAGGAGATTCAAGGAGCTAGCCTATTTCCTGAAGCAATCTTGGAGAGCAAAAGAGGTAAGAGACAGAAGCCCTCAGCACAAGCCACTCCAAAGTGCAGGATCCAGCCAGCAGATCCCACTGCTAGAAACCCAGCCTGTATTATCTGTGGCAAGACCTTGAGCTAAGTACATTACAACTGTATAACCAACCAATAAGAGGCTTTCTGAATCGCTAGCTTAGAGTTTAGCATTTACCTCAGCCTAATTTAGAAGCACCACAGATTTTCTGAGGCACAGCCTTCTCAGACACTAATTGATGCATTGGGAGCTGCATAATATAGATTTGCTTCTGGTTGCTTGGTTTGGAAGGGTACTGAAGCATTGTGGTTTGCATTTGCCCCAGAGATATAAAATCCTTCTCTACTTGACCACACTCATCACTGGGCCACCACAGCCACTTCATCAACCTGTACAAGGGCCCCAACAAGACAGTTCCCCCCCCCCCCTGTTTTTATGGGACTCTATATGCTGGGGTATACACCCTTGGGCAAAATGACTGATTAAACATTAAAGATTAACCTGGTTTTGTACATTCAAAATATTTCAACTAATAATAATAGCAGTTGATTTGTTAACTTCATCTGTATTTGCTCTCTATACTATTGTTATGACTTTTGCTATCCTCTGCTGGTATGGAGTATTGTTGGTGAGTGCTAGTTAAGTATATGATATACTACATTGTGAAATCACAAAAGAAGCACAACTGCACACACAATATACAAATAAACCAAGGAAATGTGCAGGATATATTGAATGTCCATGCAAAGTTCAGTGAAAACTTATATTTACTCAATACGGCAACTCCGCAGTGTTATAATAAGCAATCTTATATACAGAACGGGTCCCCCAACACGGACCCGTGTTTCGCCGCGAGGCTGCGTCAGGAGGGACAGAGGGAAACTTTAACAATTCTAGAAAAAGTAAAAAGTAAATACAAAAATTAAGAACAGGAAACATAAACAGTGTGGACGTAGAAAACAGATACTACATTGTGATGCATATCACTGTGTTCATATGCTTTGCCAGTTTAATTTCCAGTATCTCAGTAAAAGGGGTTTACTTTGTTCTTATGTGTGTGGTAAATATTTATTACATTTACTACTATTAATAAGGAACCACAAGAGATAATTTTAAGTGTGGTATTGGGGTTTAAGGACACTGTCTAGGTTCCTCTGAGGTAATAAACCTAAAGGCAGTTCATATTAGTATTTATATCTTCTCATGTTCTACCCCAATCCCTGTGTATAGAGATAATTCACACTCCAGGTAAAGGGGGGATCACACTAATTAAATCTAATATTCTATTTGCTTTTATGACTACTGCTGCTGCACACTGGGCCAAGGACTTTAAAGTGTCCGAAGAAAAGAATTAATTTAGTTTTTCTCCTATGGCCTTATCCTCCCTGAATGCCTGTTTCACTGCTTGGTCTTCTAGTAATCCAACCATCTTTCTTGCTGGCTTCTTGCTTCAAATATATTTTGAGTTTTTGCCTTTTTGGCAAGCTTCTTGTAAAATTCTCTTTTGGTCTGCCTTATTAATGCTTTATATTTAATTTGATAGTGTTTCTGCTCTTTCCTATTTTCTTCATTTGGATCTACCTTCCAATTTATGGAGACCTGCCATAATGAATTTCTTCAAATGTGCTTCAGTTGTCACTTGCTAGCTCTGCACCTTATGCTGAAGGTCCAGGTGAAGAAAAAAAAAAAACCCCAGCCAAATCTTTAGCATTGTTGGCTATACAGTAGATTTCTTCAGGATCGTGGTAGCACACCATATTGCTTAAAGTGTAATAGTCTTAGGTTTCTCCTTTGCAATGTCTCTTTCAATAAGGAAAAGTGCAATCTGCTGAGGGGAGACACTAGACCCTTATACTGGTGGACTAGAGCTGGTTACAAAGAAGCTGTTTCCTGCAATCATCAGGCAGCTTGACCCACTTACCCTGGTTGCTGCTGAAACTGAAGCTTGTTCCACTGACATATTCTGCGGACTGCCATGCTTAGCCAAGATTAAGGGCCCAGAGCTTGGTGCAAAACCAGGCACTCCAGCCAACATCAAGAACGGATTGTAGGAAAATATCAGCCTGGGGGAGTTTTTTCAAAACAGTCCCATGAGTTATATGTTCGAGTCCTTTGTGTGCTTTCTGGAGCAGTACGCGCTTCAACAGCTCCCAAATGCATACCAAGCCGACCTTTCAGAGGCCCATCATGTGACCTGGAGCCAAAATATCTCTAATGTAAATGTCACATTTTTTCCTAAATAATTAAGAAGCAGAACAGGCCGTAGTCCAGGGATGAACAAACTAAACTGCAGTCCCTCTTCCATCCATTCAATTGGTTGGCCCCTGTGGCCATCCCCATCCCCCCTCCCCCCTCAAGTTTGGTTAAATTTCTCTTGTGTCTATATCTCCTGGATTCCTGGCCTGTGTTAAAGTCTCTTGATAACCAATCAGCTCTTGAACCAATTGTCAAGCAATGAGGCAACCACACTGCCAACCAATGGCTCAGATGCACATACATTCACTCACTCTCTGACACAGACCCACATTCTGCTTTAGGCTTCTACTCATGTGCTCACCGGCATCATAATGTAAAGTGTTTGCTTGCTTACTTACTACCAGCCCTTTCCCAGCCTGCAGCACCCCGTACCTTTACCTTTCCCACCCCTTCTTAGCATCCCCACTCAGGGTAGTGGGTGCCCTAGGTGATGTCTGCCTTGCGCCCCCCCCCCCCCATTCGTGCTGTACTGCACCCCCCTGTTCACGCCGCTCCCACTGTTCTCAGGCCCGACTCCTCCTATCTTGTTTGCGCCACCCGCTGTATGCTTCTCAGGGCTAGGTGCAGCGCGTGCTACTCATGGCCCGACAAATTTCTACTCCTCTTTGACACGACCGGCTCTGCTCATGGCACCACCTGGCTGCTCTTCGGTGCCCCCCTCAAGAGTCAGCGCCATGGGCGACCGCCTAAGTTCGCCTGATGGATGCACCGGCCCTGCCCCCACTGTTTCCACACTTTTGGGGAAGGAGGAGACTTTTCCGAAAGGATGGACTCCACCTAGCAATCTCAGACAGAAGCCCCATTAAAAATGCACTTCCTGGCTCACTCCCTTTCTGTGACTGTACCTTGCCTCCACTTTTCTGGCCACTTCACTCCCTCCCTACTTCTGTGCATTCTCATTGACTGTGAGCTACATAGCGTCTGCTGCTTTTACAGATTTGGTTCTCCACACTATGTTCTGCCTACCTACTCCAGGGTAGGAAGGACCATAAGTGATCTGGTGAAAGCTATTAGTGTAACTGTGTTTAAAAATAAGTTTGGGCAAGTTCCTGGAGGGAAAGTCCATAAACAATTATTAGCGTGGACTTGGGGAAATCTACTGCTTATGCCTGGGATATGCAGCTTAGAATCTATCTATTCCAGTTCATCTCTACACTGGACCTTACAAAAGGCAATTGGTAGGTACCAATGCGAGACTATTGAGATGGCTCCTGGCCCTACAACCCTTCAACTATCGAATACGACATAGGGCAGGAAAGGAAAACACCAATGTGAATTTCCTGTCCAGAGTGATGTCCCTTGTACAGGCAGGTGCTTGTCCCGACAAGGCTGAGCTGAGGGGGAAGGTATGTAAGGGAGTCTATAGGAAAACTCCCTCAGACTACCTTATTTATTTTTATTTATTTAAAATATTTTCTGTACCGTCACTAAGTTATATACCATCGCAACAGTTTACATGTAGGCACATAATTAATGTAGGTAAAAGCGAACTATAGTACATTCTAACAGGTGCCGCTAAAGATTCAGTTACAATATATCATTAAAGACAATCAATTGTTTAGTGAAGTAGGTCATGACCGAGTGTACCAAAAAAGTACTGTTCACGGGTAAAATTCATTATACACAGAGTTACAATTATGTTTATAGTGATGTAGAGTTCATAGACTACTCTACTGCACATTCCTAAGTGCTGTGTGTCGGAGCTCTTCTGCCTATTCCTGAATATTTCCCATTTTTCCCGTCTCTTTATAAAATGCTTGTTTAAAAAGCCATGTTTTTAAACTTTTCTTAAATGTTTTGAGATCTCTTTGTAGTCTGATCTCTGGAGGCATTGTGTTCCAAATTGTGGGTCCTGCTAGTGATAGGGCCCTTTCTCTCACTTGGGTTAGTCTTGCCGTTTTTACTGAAGGAATGGTTAGGAGTGCTTTATTTGCTGATCAAATGTTTCTGTGTGGGACATGTACCCGTAATGCTGTGTTTACCCAGTCCGATTTCTCATCATGTATTAGTTTGTGTATAGTACATAGAGTTTTATATTTAATTCTGTGTTCAATAGGTAACCAATGTAGTTCCGCCAGGGTTTCAGTTATATGGTCCCTCCTCCTTTTTCCAGTTAGTATTCTAGCTGCTGTGTTTTGAAGTATTTGAAGTGGTCTTAATGTTGTATTCGGGAGTCCTAGTAGAAGGGCATTACAGTAGTCCGTGCTGGAGAAAACTAATGCCTATAGAACTGTTCGGAAATCATTTAGTGTTAGTAATGGTTTTAGTTTTCTGAGTACCATGAGTTTTGCATAGCCTTCCTTTACTTTTAGCGATATGTGCTGTTTTAGATTGATTTCAGGGTCCATTATTATTCCAAGGTTTTGTACTTTTTCAGCTAGTTCAATTTTCTGGTTGTCTTTGAGGATTATTGGAGTTTGGCTGATTTCTGTATTTTTCCGTTCTAAGTGTAGAAATTCTGTTTTATCAATATTAATCACAAGTTCCATTTGGTTTAGTAGTTGTCTTATAATGTTTAGGTACATGTTAGCTAGGTTTAACGTTTTCTCTAATGTGTCTTCTATAGGTAGAATTAGTTGAATATCGTCAGCATAAATATAATGCATGATTCCTAGTCCTGCAAGCAGGACTGGGCATAGCTGTCTTCCATGATCTTCCTTAAGATCCAGAACCACAAGAGAATCCTGGATGAAGGGAGGCGCCCTTCGCAAGAGTATAAGAACCCAGGGTCTAGAAGGGTTCGATGGGCCCTGGGGAGCAGGCAGAGACCCACTGTACCATAAGACCTGTTATGTGTAAGGACTGTGTATTACCTGAAACTAAGGTGAGCTGCATTGTTTGTTTTGAGTTTACTTTTGCACTGTAAATAAACTACAGTAGAAGAGGACCAGAAGGCTCATCTGCATATTGTTCCCAGCATTCTGGCTCTCAGAGAATGAGTCTGATCTCTGGAGGCTAGAGTGGGAAACCTAGAGGAGCTGAGGCAGACAGAGAGGTACATTGATGAGACCTTAAGGGACATAGTAGCCAAGTCCCAAATTCAGTCTGGCAGCCCTGGTGCTGCCTTGGATCAGAAACATCTCCTGGTTGGAGAGCATCATCCTGGTATAGCAGGAAGTGATCCTGTAGCAAGGACCTGCTCTCCAGGTGATGCATTGTCCTTTCACACTGAGGACAAGTCTCCAAGGACTACTGCCCAGGAGGGAGGGGTTAGGTAGACCATCATAGTTAGTGATTCAATTATTAGAAATGTAGATAGCAAGGTGGCTGGTGGACATGAGGACCACTTCGTAACTTGCCTGCCTGGTGCGAAGGTGGTGGACCTCACGTGTCATCTAGATAGGGTTACAGACATTGCTGGGGAGGAGCTGGCTGTCGTGGTACATATGGGTACCAGCGACATAGGAAAATGTGGGAGGGAGGTTCTGGAAACCAAATTTAGGATTTTATGTAGAAAGCTGAAATCCAGAACCTCTAGGGTGGCATTCTCTGAGATGCTTCCTGTTCCACATATAGGTCCCCAGAGGAAGACAGAGCTCTGGAGTCTCAATGCGTGGATGAGATGGTGGTGAAGGGAAGATCGATTCAGTTCTGTAAGGAACTGTACAACCTTCAACCTTTTGGGGAAGGGCGAGACTTTTCCGAAAGGATAGGCTCCACCTTAACCAGAGTGGAATCAAGCTGCTGGCGCTAACTTTTAAAAAGGAGATAGAGCAGCTTTTAAATTAGAACAAGGGGGAAAGCCAACAGTCACTCAGCAGTGCATGGTTTGGAGGAATGTATCTTTGTAGGATACTAATGAAACAGGAGAGTTAGGGCATCCCAAAAGAGAGGTTCCAATAAAAGCCAAAGTAGTCCATGTGCCTATAAGTAAAGAATCACCTGAGCTAAAGAATTCCAAATTATCCCTATCACTGAAAAGCTGGTTGTTAATACAAACAAAAACCACACTTTGAAATGTCTGTATGCCATTGCAGGAAGTCTAAGAAGTAAGGTGGGAGAGTTAAAGTGTATAACAGTGAATGATGAGGTAGACATAATTGGCATCTCAGAGACCTGGTGGAAGGAAGATAAGCAATAGGACAGTGCTATATCAGAGTACAAATTATATTGCAATGATAGGGAGGATCAATTTGGTGGGGGAGTAGCACTTTATGCCTGGGAGGGTATAGAGTCCAACAGGATAAAGATCATACAAGAGACTAAATCCTCAGTAGAATCTATATGGGTAGAAATCTCATGTGTGTTGGGTAAGAGTATCATGACCGTTCACCTGGCCAAAATGATCAGACAGATGATAAAATGATAAAAGAAATCAGGGAAGCTAACCAATTTGGCAGTGCAGTAATAATGGGAGATTTCAATTAACCCAATATTGACTGGGTAAATGTAACATCAGGACATGCTAGAGACATAAAGTTCCTGGATGGAATAAATGACTGTTTCATGGAGCAATTGTTTCAAGAACCAACGAAAGAAGGAGCTATTTTAGATTTAATTTTTAGTGGAACACAGGATTTGGTGAGAGAGGTAACGGTGGTGGGGCCACTTGGTAACAGTGATCATAACATGATCAAATTTAAACTAATGATTGGAAGGGGGACAATATGTAAATCTATAGCTTTAATACTATATTTTCAAAAGGGAAAATTTGATAACTTGAGGAAAATAGAAAAAAACTGAAAGGTGCAGCTGCAAAGGTTAAAATTGTACAACAGGCATGGATATTGTTTAAAAATACAATCTTAGAAGCACAGTCCAAATATATTCCATGCATTAAGAAAGGTGGAAGAAAGGCAAAACAGTTACTGGCATAGTTAAAAGGTGAGGTGAAAGTGGTTATTTTAGCCAAAAAAACATCCTTCAAAAATTGGAAGAAGGATCCATCTGAAGAAAATAAGAAAAAGCATAAGCATTATCAAGTTAAGTGTAAAACACTGATAAGGCAGGCTAAGAGAGAATTTGAAATGCAGTTGGCCTTAGAGACAAAAACCCATAATATATATTTTTTTTAAATATATCCAAAGCAAGAAACCTGTGAGGGAGTCAGTTGGACTGTTAGATAACCAAGAGGTTAAATGGGGCTCTTATGGAAGATAAGGCCATTGCAGAAAGACTAAATGAATTCTTTGCTTCCATGTTTACTAATGAGGATGTTGGGGAGATACCAGTTCCAGAGATGGTTTTCAAGGGTGATGAGTCAGATGAACTGAACCAAATCACTGTGAACCTGAAAAGTATAGTAGGCTAGATTGATAAATTTAAGAGTAGCAAACCCCCTGGACCGGATGATATGTACCCCAGGATTCTGAAGGAACTAAAAAATGAAATTTCAGATCTATTATTTAAAATGTGTCACCTATCATTAAAATCATCCATTGTACCTGAAGACTGGAGGGTGGCCAATGTAACCTGAATATTTAAAAAGGGCTCCAGGGTGAGCCGGGAAACTATAGACCAGTGAGCCTGACTTCAATGCCGAGAAAAATAGTGGAAATTATTCTAAAGATCAAAATCACAGAGCATATACAAAGACATTGTTTCATGGAACATAGTCAACATGGATTTAGCCAAGGGAACTCTTGCCTCACAAATCTACTTCATTTTTGAAGGGGTTAATAAACATGTGGATAAAGGTGAACTAGCAGATGTAGTGTATTTGGTTTTTCAGAAGGTGTTTGAAAAAGACCCTTATGAGAGGCTTCTAAGAAAACTAAAAAGTCATGGGATAGGAGGCGATGTCCTTTGATGGATTACAAACTGGTTAAAAGACAGGATACAAACAGTAGGATTAACTGGTCAATTTTCTCAGTGCAAAAGGGTAAACAGTGAAGTGCCTCAGGGATCTGTACTTGGACCAGTGCTTTTCAATATATATATAAATGATCTGGAAAGGAATACGACAAGTGAGGTTATCAAATTTGCAGATGATACAAAATTATTCAGAGTAGTTAAATCACAAGTGGATTGTGATAAATTGCAGGAGGACCTTGCGAGACTGGAAGATTGGGCATCCAAATATCAGATGAAATTTAATGTGGACAAATGCAAAGTGATGCATATAGGGAAAATAACCCATGCTGTAGTTACACAATGTTAGGTTCTATATTAGGAGCTACCTCCCAGGAAAGAGATCTAGGCATTATAGTGGATATTATAATACATTGAAATCATCAGCTCAGTGTGCTGCAGAAGTCAAAAAAGCAAAAAGAATGTTAGGAATATTTGGAAGGGAATGGTTAATACAACGGAAAATGTCATAATGCCTCTATATCGCTCCATGGTGAGACCGCACCTTGAATACTGTGTACAATTCTGGTCGCCGCATCTCAAAAAAGATATAGTTGCGATGGAGAAGGTACAGAGAAGGGCAACCAAAATGATAAAGGGGATGGAACAGCTTCCCTATGAGGAAAGGCTGAAGAGGTTAGGGCTGTTCAGCTTGGAGAAGAAACAGCTGAGGTGGGATATGACAGAGGTCTTTAAAATCAGGAGAGGTCTGGAACGGGTAAATGAGAATTGGTTATTTACTCTTTCGGATAATAGAAGGACTAGGGGATACTCCACGAAGTTAGCATGTAGCACATTTAAAACTAATCGAAGAAAATTCTTTCTCTCTCAATGCACAATTAAGTGCTGGAATTTGTTGCCAGAGGATGTGGTTAGTGCAGTTAGTGTAGCTGTTTAAAAAATATTTGGATACGTTCTTGGAGGAGAAGTCCATTAACTGCTATTAATCAAGTCAACCTACAGAATAGTAGCCACTGCTATTACTGGCCTCAGTAGCATGGGATTTATTTGGCGTTTGGGTACTTGCTAGGTACTTGTAGCCTGGATTGGCCACTGTTGGAAACAGGATGCTGGGTTTGATGGACCCTTGGTCTGGCCCAGTATGGCAATTTCTTATGTTCTTATGCACAAGGGAAACAGCCAGAGTCTGCCTCCTCATTCCTTCTGGCTGTTTTGAAGCCGCTATTGCCCAAATTATCACACATGTATATTATATTTACATACATTGATGTGGTGGCAGCTAGAAAATCTACTAACAAAATAGCCCATTAGATAAATAAATCCTTGAAGAAAAGGAGAGAAATTATGTTATATAGAAGGAAAAATATCTCAGAACTTGAACAGAACGGTTATAAAACCTTGAAAATGCTCTCCAGTGTAATCATAGGTCATAAAACCTCTATTTATTTTAATGTGCTCTTTTGTGTATTTGTGCAGAAACTTTTTTTTATCCATTTAAATAGCAAAATTTCCTCATATAAGCTGAATTGCAATATAGTAAACCTCCCATAACAAAATAGCACTAATTGCCAGCATTCATACAGTAACATTACCAATGAAAAGCAGTATTGCAAATATTACACCAGGCCCTAAAATACCAATATATCTTATATTAGAAAGACAGAACAAGTTAGGGATGTATAACAACTTACATAGAAACTGCACATTAGCAGAATACCTCATGTTGGTCACACATGCAGAACACAGACAGACCCTCAACAAACACAGAATAAAGAAACCATAAAGTATAAATAGAAATGTGCAGATAAAAACCGAACTGAAAATCACAACAAGCCACATTCTGGGGCGGATTTTAAGAGCCCTGCTCGCCTAAATCCGCCCAAATCCGGGCGGAGTTAGGCGCGCAGGGCCCTGCGCGCCAGTGAGCCTATTTTACATAGGCCTACCGGCGCGCGCAGAGCCCCGGGACTCGCGTAAGTCCCGGGGTTTTCTGAGGGGGGCGTGTCGGGGGCGTGTCGGGGGCGGGCCCGAACCGCGTGGCGTTTTCGGGGCGTGTCGGGAGCGTTCCGGGGCGGGCCCGGGGGCGTGGCTACGGCCCGGGGTGGTCCGGGGGCGTGGCCGCACCCTCCGGACCCGCCCCCAGGTTGCGTCCCGGCGTGCTAGCGGCCCGCTGGCGCGCGGGGATTTACGTCTCCCTCCGGGAGGCGTAAATCCCCCGACAAAGGTAAGGGGGGGTTTAGACAGGGCCGGGCGGGTGGGTTAGGTAGGGGAAGGGAGGGGAAGGTGAGGGGAGGGCAAAAGAAAGTTCCCTCCGAGGCCGCTCCGATTTCGGAGCGGCCTCGGAGGGAATGGGGGTAGGCTGCGCGGCTTGGCGCGCGCCGGCTATACGGAATCGATAGCCTTGCGCGCGCCGATCCCGGATTTTAGCGGATACGCGCGGCTACGCGCGTATCTACTAAAATCCCGCGTACTTTTGCTTGCGCCTGATGCACCAGCAAAAGTACGCCTATTCGCGCTGTTTGTAAATCTACCCCTCTGTGTATAGTGCAATAATGAAAAAAACAGAATCACCACTATTCCTCATAAAACATCAAACAATAAAATCATGAAATATCAAATATAATCATAATAGCAAACTATACTAATAAGAAATACATTTTTCAAAAATGTTGATGAATAGAATAATTAAACACTCATAAAATATTTTTAAAATTTCCCAAACTCCAACAAAATATTTCAAAATGGCGGACATAAACACCAAATAAAAACAATTAGGATAAAAGATTCCCTGCTCTTCATTGCTAGGAACTTTTGATTCCAAATGCACTGAGATTGTCGGGGGTGGGGGATAATGCACAGACTCTCTCTTTTCACTCTCATATACATACATTCTCTAACACACATACTCTCACACACACTGACACACACCTTCAGTCACATTGCCTCACAGTTATACACATGCTCCCTCATACTCAGATGCATACACAGATGCTAAGTCACACACACACTCATGCTCACTGATACACACACTTGGTCACACACTCACTAATTCAGATGCTCAGTCACACATTAACTCACTGACACACACACACCTTCAATTTCACAGTCAAACACACTTTCACACACTCACTGACAGACTCATAAACACTTGGTCACACAGTCACACTTGCTGAAATACACACAGTCTCACACACTCTCACATGCTGACACAAATGCTTAGTCACATACATTCTCTCACACACACTGACTTACAACAAAGACTCTCATTGACTGCTCACACTTCTCCCTCCCTCCCTCCTGCAGAGTGCAGAAATGGCAGCAGCCCCTCTGATAAAATAAAAACAGTTTTGTTTTTTTTACTTATATTGGTGGTTAGAGGATCCAGAGAGCAAGGTCTCAGTGGGCTGCCTGTTTCTGAGGGAGGTGGCATCCCTTGTCATGGGAAGGAGCGGGGCTGCAAGCTCCCATTACTCTTCATTTAGTTTTTTTTTAATTTGCTGCAGCCTGAGAATGCAGGGGGTCCACAGCAAAGCAGAGCATGAGGGATAGAGCTGGCAGTAAGGCAGCTGCGGGAGGCCTAGTGGCCGCCTCCCACCGAGAGAAGAAGCAGAGCTGGGAATGGGAGGCGGCTGGATATTTCCTGCCTCCACAGTTGAAAGTCGGGGAGGGGTCCCGTCCAAGACAGCAGCAGGAGGAGGGCCAGGAATCCACTGCTGCCACAGAAAAGTCAGTGAGCAAATGATAAGTAGGAGTGAGGCATTATTAACACATGTTTATTAGGAGTGACAATTCAACACTACATACTACAGAGAGACCTATGATCACACAACAAAGGACTTCTAATGGTACCTTGCACTCGGACACACACCTAACGCGAATGTTTTCCAGAGCAGGCCCCAAGCTGTGGAACTCACTTCCAGAGTGAATACGTCAGATAACAGAAATAAAGAGTTTGAAGCGTGAACTGAAAACATGGCTCTTCAGAAGGGCATACACTATATAGAGATGTGAATCGGTTCCGGAATCGGTTCCGGTATCAGGTTCGTAGAACCACGGGAAATCTTCGTTTCCCACGGTTCTTTTTTTCCGGCTGTCCCGAGCCGAAACCCCCCCCCCCCCGACCCTTTAAATCGAATTATTTAGAATCTCCACCCTCCTAACCCCCCCAAAAAAACTTTTCTAAAGTACCAGGTTTGTCCAGCAGCGGTCCCGGGAACGATCTCCCGCTCTCAGGCTGTCGGCTTCCAGTATCCAAAATGGCGCCGATGGCCCTTTGCCCTTACCATGTGACAGGGGCTATCGGTGCCATTGGCCGGCCCCTATCACATGGTAAGAGCAATGGATGGCCCATGCCATTTTTTAATAGATTGCTCCCGGGACCCCCGCTGGACCACCAGGTACTTTAGAAAAGTTTTTTTGGGGGGGGGGGTTGGGAGGGTGAGGGATTCTAAATAATTCGATTTAAAGGTTTGGGGTGTGGTTTTTTTTTTTCTGGCTCGGGACAGCCGAATAAAAAAAGCGTTCAGAACTGCGGGAAACGAAGATTTCCGGAACTGATTCACATCTCTATATAGTATATGCCCTTCTGAAGAGCCATGTTTTCAGTTCACACTTCAAACTCTTTATTTCTGTTATCTGACGTATTCACTCTGGAAGTGAGTTCCATTTTTTAAGATGTCGCCGGCCGTCCATTGCTTCTACCATGTGACAGGGGCTGGCCAATAGCACCAATAGCCCCTGTCACATGGTAAGGGCAAAGGTCCATTTGCGCCATTTTGGTTACTGGCAGCCGATGGCCTGAGCGGAAGATCGCTCCCGGGACCCATGCTGGACCACCAGGTACTTTAGAAAAGTTTTTAGGGGGCGGGGATTCTAAATAATTCGATTTAAAGGGTCGGGGTGGGTTTGGGGGTTGTTTTTCTGTGTGCCCTTTCTTCCTGCCCCCCAAAATGATAAGAAAACCACACGAAAATTTTGTGGGGTTTTCCTATCGCTTTTGGGGACCCCTGATACCTGACGGATGAGAAAATATCATACGATATTTTCATCCATCAGAAAAATGATTCACATCCCTACACTATAACGTAAAATACCATTATGCGGATAACTGCCACATCAGTACCAGAGATAATGTTAGTGGAACGAGCAATAAGGAATGAATGACCTGAAGTGTATTTTTAGTAGAATTGGAACTTGAATTTACTGTTAGGTTGACCAAAAAACAAAAGTATGAATATGAACTAGATTATATAGTAGATAGTGTGATGCGATATAGAATATTTATGATTATGAACTAGAATATGTATACGCCGTGGTGTTGAACTAGAAGGTGAATGTTGACACACAGTATGCGATTGTTGACCATGAATATGAATGTGGATATTGTAAACCTTTGTGATCTTCTTTTGGAACAACAGTTTATAAAACATCTAAATAAATAAATAAACAAAATAAAATAAGTAAGAGTCTCCAGGGAGGTTTGAGAAGTGTGGTTGGGTATCTGGTCTTGGTCGCAGAGGCCCTGCAGTGACCAATGCAAACCACGTAAATGGCTGGACTGGCCTACTGGGGCATGCACGAAGCCAAGCCATGATTGGCCGATCCGCCCCTGGTCAGCATTGTTTCAGAAAAGGCTGGAAAAGAGCTTGTTTTCATCATGCTGCCTTGTCCAGTGGCTAACACTTGAGGCTCAGGCCCTATATAAGCTCTAAGTCCAGCTGGGGAACCACTCTAAGAACCCCAACAGCAGGATGCATCCAGGGCAATGGTGCCGTGCTCTGAGAAGTCTGCTCTGAGAAGTCTGCTGAGGGCTCCAGAGGTTAACCTCTAACTTTGTCTTTCCTCTTCACCATTATTAAAGATGTTTAGGAAAATAAGGAAATACAGGCTATCTGCCTGCTGCCATCTAGGATCAGGCTTTGAAATATGTTTTAATGTATTTAATTGGATGTTGATTTTATATTGGCACACTTTACTGCCCTTTTTGCTTACTGTTTTGCATAATTTTAATCTTGTGTTTGTCACAGTATGGCCCAGTTGTTGCTCTTCCAGTAAACTGCAAACCATTGCTACTTCTGTTTCCCCACCTCGCACTGTTTGGGTCTTGTTAGTCCAGAAGGAAGCATTCTTTATATTAGAGGCGGTGTAAAGATGTGAGGAGCTGTTCCTGAAGCTATCACTCGCATCCTCTGAAGATTACAGAAATTCTATCATATGATTTTTTTTTTTTAGGCCATGCACTGTAGAAGCGCCACACATACATTGTAAAGGTTTTGATTGTCAGTTTTCTTTTGTATAATATAAAATCAGGCAAAGGAATACGTCCACTATAACCCTAACTCCCCCCCACCCTGACAACCAATACCTCTTAAAAAAAAAAAAAAAAGTAGAAAAAGAAAGAAAGCCTAAAAGGGTGAAAAAGGATTTTCATTATGAAGTTAATTAGCTTCTGAGCCAGGCTGTACCTTTTCAAGAGGAGGAATTAGAAGCATTTAATTGCTTTATCAGCCTTCTCTTTGATTTTCGGCAATCAGACCGATTCCATTTAATTTAACTGCCACAGATGAGAAGAAAATTGATGCTCTCACCTGCCTTGGAGCAGAGAGAGAGAGTGAGAGAGAGAGAGAGAGAATAAAACAAGGGAAGAGAAAGAGAAGTTGCAGGAATTGGCAAATATAGTGTCTGCAAATTAATGAAAAGCAACAGCATTTGTTCACAATTGGAAATGATGTCTGCCCCGAGGTGTTTGGGGAGAGATGTACCACCGTGGAGAGGCTGGCAGAGATGTGAGGCCCATCTTAATGGCATTAGAGGAGGAGGAGTGCGCCTTCTTTGGAGCAAGTCAATGCATTCTTGTGCTGACTCTGCGGTCAGGCAATTGAGAAATATTTAGGTATAGAAACAAATCATTTTGGATTGTGGCGGGCATCCATCACCGTGTACTATAAGATTGCTTGGCCTGTACCCAGGGGAGGACATGTACTATACTTAAAACTGCAGTTCTACTAGCCCTTCCCATCTCCAAAGTATTCCTGTCTTTTCTTTCCCCTGATCTGAGAATTCAGCTAAAGTGTGCCTTTAGTAATATATTTGTGGTTAACCAGGGGAAAAGGTAACGGAACTTAAGAGTTTCAAAAATAAAAATAAAAATAAAAAAACAAACTTTTTTTTTTTTTTTAATAGTTCAGTTTCCCCAGTGGCAAAGGGATGACTTTTAAGTTTGTCACAGGCATGAGCTTTACTTTTTCCTTCCAAAGCTCCAGCCCCACCACTGTCAGACTGTGGCCTGCTGGTACCGAGGAGGAGGAGGGCATGCCCATTGCTCTGCTCTTTCCATCGTTGCCTTGGGCAGTTGTCATTCACAGAACTGTTAGAAAACCTGAGCACCAAAGAGGTGAGAGGAACATATTTGCTGATGCTGAGAGACACAGTGCCATTCTCCAGGGCTTAAAACTTGGCAATCCACTTTTACGGGGCTGAGAATTCACTTCAAATCCTCAGAGATGATCAGAGTCCTGCTGTGTTCTCCAATCGTGGGGAAGGGGGGGGGGGGGGGAGGGAGAGGGATCTTCTCTACCAATGATTCTGCATTGCGTGCCTAAGCTGGTGGTGAGACACCATCCTGGAAATGGGAAGGTGTTCCTAGTTTGCACATTGTGTCACAGTGAATCCTTTCTTCCAGAATTCAGTCTGTTTCCAACCACTGCTTGCAAACTGTAATATCTTTTATTGGGCCAACATAAGAATAAGCCAAAAAGCCTGTAGTACATAACTTCATACACTCTATGAAGAAGGAACTTCTGTGGTCTCCAAAATCATGTACTACAGCTTCTCTTTTTTTTTTGACCTGGTAGTTTCCTCCTGTTCCTTTCGGCTTCCAGCTCAGCTGGAGACCAGGGCTGCGATCTGGCACCATTATTTACATTCATAACTACCCAGGGGAATATTTTTCCCCCAAATTTATATCTCTTCCCAACTTCCTTTAGTCCACTTATTTCAGTGACAGTTCTCAGCTAGCGGCCTTGCCCCAGAACTCCTCCTAGAAACCTGCAGTCATGGGTACTAAATCCGGCCACTAGATGTCGCCATTGCATACTTATGGCTCCTCCCCTCCAGGGGCTGCAAGCACTGCCTCCAATGGCATCCCCAGCCTTTGCTAACCCAGGGAGTGGAAGACCTGAGCCTGAAATCAAACTCAGGGCCTCTGCATGACAGTGCACGGCAAAGCCGCTAAGCACTGGGCTGGCCCCCTGCTTCATTTGCTTATTCTTACATTGGTCCAATAACAGGTATGAAAGACTCTCGTGTTTTCCCAGCAATACAGCTCTAAGAACTCTACATTCCAACATACTCGTGTCCATGAGATGTTTCACTCTTCTATGCCCTGTTTTGGAATGTCTCCAGGTCCTCCCAGTATACAAGGATTTCAGTAAGATTATTCTCAGGCTAAAGAGATTATGGTATTCATAGAGTTTAGCAAGCATTAATTACTCTAATCCAGGAGAAAGATGACCAACCTCTATTTTGGTTAATACAAGTTTTGTACTCTGTCATGTAATTGGGTTTATAAAAATTGCCCTGAGTACCAGGGATGCAGAAATTCATTAAAACACCCCCTGACCTACTTGTGACATTAATAATGATTTGATATTAAATAGCTAGCTAGTATTGGTAACCCACTGGTTTCCTTATTTATTGCTATGCACTAAATCTGATCTCCTTTTTTGTATGTGTGCAAAGAAATCACAGTAATCTGTGACTGGTTATTCATGTCAACCAGTAAACGTCGAATGGCATGTACTGTATGCCAGTTGTAAAACTAGGGAACCCCTCCCATCAATAATCTGCATCCGGTGATAAATTCACAAGGGGGAATCACGTTGCCTTCAGCGGTCTGTGGGGCAAGGCTGCAGATTGCCGCTCTTACCTCCAGCCCTGATGCTGAGGGAGACCTCCCAAGATGCGGACACAGCCGACCACCACACTCCTGCAGGTCCAATTCTGACGTCACTTCCAGCGGCTCTTAAAAGGGCCCCGCTCCCAGCAACTTGCACTTCGGCAACAGATATATTACCTTGGTAAAGGGAGTTGCCTCTGCATGTTCCTGTGTTCTTGCATTTCTGGTCCTCGTCAGTGCTGGTCCGTGTTCCTGAGTTCCTTGCCTTCTGTTCTCCTTTGTCTCCCTGGGGTCAGTCTTTGGTTCTTCAGTGTCTTCTTGTGGTCAGTCTTCAGTTCCCTTGCCTGCTGACCTCTGCGTGAACCTTGACTCTGTTTGATCGCCGCCCGCCCCGGACCGCTGCCTGACTCTGTGTCTGTATTCTACCTGCCTGGAGCCCTGGCCTGTGACTCGACTTCCTTAACAGATCTTCACCTCAACAGCAGAGGGCCCACGCCTAAGTCCTGGCCGGCCCCAGCACCCAAGGGCTCAACCTAAGGGGAACATGGGCTGATATAGGTGGAGCTCCAGTTGGGCCTCTGCCCCAGCCAGCACTGCCAGCTGATGCTGGGGACCTACAGGGCTCCTCCCTGCAGGTAGCGCCAACTCCACCTCAGTCCAAGGGTCCATATCTGCAACAAAACATTTACATTCAGAACAAATCATGACATAGTAGAACTTGGTCAGGACACTGTATACAAAGGACACGTCTTTATTAAGGATATGATTTGCTGGTCCTTTATGAGATACTGAAATTTGTCTTGTTTTGTATCTGTGGAAGAATATGTCCCATTTGTGCCTCGGTCCAAAGGACACATTTTTAGTCAACAACATTTTGGATTCTGAATTAAAGCCTAGAAGGGAGGTGGCAGTATAAATACAGGGTGGCCCATGGAAAAGTAGCCTGCCTGCGTGGCACTGGTATTGGGGGCGGGCTACTTTTCCATGGGCCACCCTGTATAAGACCCTGTCCCAAGCACACACAAGGTCGTGAAGTGCAGTTTAATATCAAAACTAGAGCAAAACAAATGTTGGAGCAGCTGGTTGCATTGTGCCCTTACCTTGGCAATTTGTGCCCTTATGTTTTTGACTGGGAAGCCTTTCTCCTACTCCTCCAGCTTCCAGTCTTTAAATAGCAATGAACAGAACCTGCCCCCTACTCCATTCATTGATATTTATGGCAGGCGGGTCAGAGGCTGAGGTGCCTCGGGCCTTCATTCAGAACTAACTGGATTTTCTTCCCATTTTTAATCATTCTTTCCACCTGTGGTTCCTTGGCCGAGTAGCATCGGCTACAGCTCTCTCAAGAACTTGATGCAAGTAAGCCCCTAAGCTAGCCAGCAGGTGTCACTGTTGCATGACGGCTGGGACATCCTCTTTCCCCAGTTGCTATGATTGCTTCCTTCTACAGCACTCTCAGCCTCTGTTGTCCTAAGGAGCAGGAGCTGTGTCTAGGACTCATACACGGGTTTTAGGCGGCTGCTGGATCAATGGGCAGATCTGGACACTTAAATTTATGACAAGACGGCAGATTTTAAGTTCAGACAGGCACATACAGTGATACAAGTGCACACTCGCCAAACAATAAGCCCACCAGCTGATGAAGATAAGTGCAAAAGATGTCCAGTTTCCTGAGTGTTTGGTTTGCTCCCTTTTTGACAGTCGAGCCCCATGGCCCTGCTGTTGTTCTCTGTTTATAAAAGGCCTGCTGCAGGTGATTCCAAAGGAAGAAGTCCAGCGCTTTGATAATAAATCATGGATTGTTTAGGTTTACATCATGTAATTTCAATGTTAGTTCACTTAGCATTTAATAAGAACTAGCAATGGGTAATTTGAAGTGTAATTGGAGATGTGCTGGCAGCACAGACATCCTTCCTTTGGCTAGCGATTGTAATGTGCAGTTACAGCTTAGCCAAAGTGGAAAGCCCCCTGTGCAACACCTCCTCACTTCTCAGGGGATGGAGGGGGGAAAACCTAATCTTGGATAGTCACCTGAGAGAATTAAGCACAGGAAATGTGATTTTGTCAGCCTGCCTTGGTTGACTGATCTGCAGTCCAGTCACAAGAATTGCTTTGCAGAACCTCCAGCCCATGTGACTATAATGCATGAATGGGTGTAATGTCTCTGCATTATGTACAGTACAAGCTTCAAGGAACGGATATTCTGTGCATACAGCACTGTAAATAACTGATGTTATGAATACAGTATATAATGGTATTCTGTACATCGTGCATACTGTGCAAGAGTGAGTAATTAGGGGTGTGCATGGCAAACACTTTTGTTTATCATTTTGTTTTTTTCTGTCTTCGTTTTGTTGCTCTCATTTTAGCGCACATTACTGCTTTTTTGTCGCTTCGGATGCGAAACGACACCAAATGGAACAACAAATATTATCGTTATTTCCCTGTCATTCTGAAACGACAGCACATCCATAGTGGGAATACTTTACTTACAGTCCATCCTGTATACATCAGATACACCATACACACTGTACATGAGTATACTGTACATAGAGTATTTGTTGTCAGAAAGTAGATAGGTACACAGTGGGTATGTAGGGCACAAGCAATATATATGGCACATAACCAACTCATGCCCTGACTTTTATTGTCTGGGGTACTGCTTTGCAGACATATTTGAAAAAGCACAGGTCTGCTTCTACAGCCAAGTTCAAAAGCAAAGTGAGTCAAGCAGCACTGTCTGAATTTTCAAGAAGGCTCTTCATCCTTAAAAATGTTGCTTTGTTAATATATGGGGTGTGTGTGTGTGTGTATATTTTATTTTACTTTACCTCTATTGGATTGCAACAACAGAGGACCAGACTTAAGTGTTAATTTATCTTATAGCTGATATACTTAAAGCAGACATGATTTATCACAACCACTAAATAATATTTAATATGAAACTATGTTGCAGTACTTGATGGCACCTGTTTAGTTAATATAACTCAACACATTTAAGTTTGAAATGATGTGCCTTGTGAACCGTTGTGATGGCAACTAGCTGAACGACGGTATAGAAAAGATTTTAAATAATAAATAAATAAATATATAAGGCTTGGGGGTAACCTGCATGGAACGGCAGTTACTACCATAAGAAACTTACTGGGCAGACTTGATGGACCATTTGATCTTTTTCTGCCATCAATACTATGTTATAACAAGCACACTCCTACTGTGCATACGAGCCAGGAACTCATATTTTGTACATGCAGGCTCACCAGGGAGTGATTTAAATCTCACTTCACAGCAACTAATAAGAAATGCTTCCTGTTGAGAAGAGTAACTGACTTGCGGCCTTGAGCTGGTGGATACACTTACTTGGAGTTTTCTGGGCGCTGCAGACAGTTTTCCTTGCTGGTAAGCAATTTCCTAGCTCTACTTCCTCGGTGCTCCTGTCCATCTGACAGAATTTATGTGCCGTATCCAGACTCTGCATTTTGAGCACTTAATGAGAACCTTCAATGGTGCTCCGTAGTGCTGATCTAACCACTTCTAAACTGGATAGTTTGTTTGCCTCACTCTTCATTTCGGTAATTATCTGTGGTGTGCACGAAGGAAAGAAAAATGACAGGAGATGCAAGGCACAGGAATGAGAGCTGGCAGCTTGGAATCACACTGGCCCCTAAACCAAATCAATTGCAAAAAAAAAAAAATAGAGAGAGCAGCACAACTTGGAAATTCTGAATTTCTCAAGAATGAATGTGCATCAGAAGGGTGCATTTTTAAGAGAGTGTCTCACTGGACCTCTACATGTCAACTTTTCAGCCTCACAAATCCAGTTGATAATTTATTCAAACACAAAGGACCCCCAAACTTTATGTTTGAATATCGTCTTGTGTGGTGAAAATCTAAAGTGCATGCGTACACATAACATCTAAACCAATGATGCAAAGTACATGCATACATTTTTGACAGCTTAATGTATGGATAGAAAAGTCTCCCACTGAATATACTTAGTTAAAGTTATCCGGTGACGCTTACACTTGTAACTTTAACCCTCCCTGGCAGTATTCAGAATATAGCTGGGTAACTTAAAAAAATAACAACCCTGGACCAGTAAGTCTGATGCACTATCCCCGCAACCATAAAATAAGTAAAAGTCATATCAGGACCTAGCACCCAATTTCCCCCTAACTCCCCCACCCTCCCCACCCTCCTGAAACCACTGCCTCCACCCTGTCCCTCACTTGGATTCCCCTAAAGTCCCCAAGGCTGCCGGGAGCACAATACATTCGCACCACTCTCGGTGGCATGTGGCATTGTTTTGAAAGTCCAAAAGTAGCGCATTCCCCATGGCGTTCAGTCTTTTGGATGGGGTGGAGGATTAAGAGTCAGCCTGGAGCCCGCGTGAGTTTTTTCATATCAGGTGGGACGGAAGGGCTCCTTAGGCCGCTCTGGCTCACAACTTCTTGTGATTTTATTTGTGGGGAGGATAAGGGATGGGGTGCTATGCCCCAATATGGTTTTCATTTTAATTTGGAGGGGGGGGGGTGGGGGGAAGGGGCGTGGATTGTCTCTCCTGGCCCGGACGGGCTTTTATTGTCTTAAGCAGCTATATTTTTAATAAAGTTGGTGAAGCTTCCAGTTATCTGGGTATGTGTGCCTGGATAACATTAATACTGCTCTGAGGGACTCCTAAACTTATTCAGAGAAGTTTGACCTGCCCCGGATCGCTTCTTTGTTATCCGACTGAGCCAGAAAAGTTGGAGGGGTGTTCAGACCAGAGGAAAATGTAAACCCTTTGAATATGCACCTCATAGTTTTCTCACTCAGGAATGCCTGTTTTTTTTTTTTTTATAGAGGCTAAAGATACATGAATTGTAAAACCACCTGGGTACTTAGCTTGCTGAAAACCCACCTAGACGGATTCAGTCACTATACCCAAGAGAATCCCATATTTACCCGTTTAGTTCCTGATTACGCTTTGGAACGTTGTCCCCATGGTGATTTACAGCTTCCCATTGTTTCTTGCTACTTGTGGTCTGTGCTCTCACACTAACCTGCAATAACATTGGAGGGACTGGATGAGATGTTTCAGTATTTTCTGCCATTTTTAGGTAGCCTTTTAGAGGGCAATTTTCAAAACCTTTTACACAGGTGGGCACGCATTGACCTGCGTAAAAAGGACACTCGAATGCAGCTCCCCTGCTCTGCCCCCACTCTCGGTGCAGGTAAATGTATGCACCGTTTTACAGCGTGCGTGCTTTGAACTCACAGACAAAAAGAGGCGGGGTCAACTAGGGGAAGGGAACGCACACAGGGATTTCGTTATGAAGTCCCTGTGGATACTTTATGTACTGAGGTACAAAGTACCTCAGTTTCCCCACCGGCCCGAATTACCAAAGGGAAACTCCTTTCAAAATTAGCTTGCAGGCCCATGGCAAAATGTACCCATGCGCAGCTTAAGAATTGCCACTTTAGCACCAGTTCCTGGCTAGGTGAAGTCTCTGCTTGCTCAATTCCGGCTAAATTTTAAATCCCCTGCGGGTGGGGAAAACGGGGTTAGGCGTGCAGCCGGGCCTTTCGCGCACCACGCGCATCTTCAAAGGGGCCCAGCCACGCGCAGAAGTGCCAGGCCCAAGAAAAAGGGCAGGGAGGGGGTGGGGAGGGGCGGAGCTGGAGGCAGCTGGTACAGCGGTGTAAGTTCTAAAATAAAGAAAAAAAAAGAAAAGCCTGAAAAGGGATCAGGGAAGAGGGAGGGTAGGTGGGGGGGGGGGGGGGGGGGGGTAGGAAAGTTCCCTCCCAGTCCGCGCCGGGTAGTGCGCGCACATGGAGGCATGCGCGTATGTTTTTAAAATCTACCCTGTTGGGCTTTTAATCAAGATAATGCTTTGGTGGTTAGCTCTTTAAAAACACATGGCAACTAGTGGTATTTCAGTGTGATCTGCTCTTTCAATTCTATTCCTGAGCTATTTTCCACTTTTGAGAGGTTAAATATTTTTTATTTAAAATTTGCATATATTGCTTGTGTAACGCAGAGTAGCATTCAAAGTATACATTCATAATCATGAATAAGAACAAATATAAAATTAAAAAAATAATAAAAAACGACAACAACAAGAAATAACGGCCAATATCAACCCCAAAACTGGCCAATGGTACAGCAGAAGGTGGCAGGATCCAAGAGAGCCTAAGATCTAATCGCTATTGGCCAACTCAAATAAATGAGTTTTCAGCAGCTTTTTAAACTCCTTGATATAAGTGGATAAATGCAATGCTACAGGCAAAAAGTTCCATAGCATAGGGGCCACAACTGAAAAAGTTCTTTTGCATGTTATACTTGCAAAGCAGACCGATGGAATATCTAGTAAGCCTGTTTCAGGCCGATACAGTAAAGTTCGCGGGAGAGCAGGCGCGAGAATGACTAATAGGGCCATCAACATGCATTTGCATGTTTCGATGTGCTATTACCCCTTACTGAATAAGGGGGTAAAGCTAGCGCATCCATAACGCATGCCCAAATGCAGGTTAACAGTGTGCTCCACCGGAGCGCACTGTACTGTATCGGCCTGTCTGTGAGAACCTCAGCATACAGTCAGGTTAGTATATCCATAGCATCAAATTTGCCCATGGTGGTGAATCACTTGCAAGCAGTTTATCTACTAACAGTGTCACCTCGTATTGCATGCGTAGGGTGACTGGCAGCCAATGAAGATCAATCAGGACTGGTGTGATGTGGGCTCTTCTACTCAACCCTGATGTAAGTTGCGCAGTGCAGTTTTGTAGCATGTGCAGTGCTTGTGACAGACCGATATACAATGAATTACAATTGTCAATGCATGGCATAATCAGAGCTTGTACTATGGAGTGGAATTCCGAATAATCTAAGTGATTTTAATGGATGCAAAACCCAAAGCTTATAAAATCCTGCCTTAACAACAGATTTAATTTGTTTCTGTATGTGAAGGTTCTAGTCAAGTTACATCCCCATGACTCCTAATGTAAGGGATACTAACATTTTCAAATAAAAAAGAAGCAGGAGCAATGAAATGTTGTGACCTCTGCAGGACCATCATTAACCTTTTATTTAGATTCAAGGACAATTTGTTGTGGAAGAACCAATTTTTAACAGCCCAGAGGCAAGAAGTAACTGCAGCATAATGGCAGACAAAGATGATGCCAATAGAACATAACATTGGATGTCGTCTGCAAATATCCAGTATCCCACACCGAGCCCAGCCAAGAGCTTGCAAATGGGCACTAAAGAGATGTTAAAAAGCACAGTTCAGAAGGCTAAGCCCTGGAGGACATCGGTTTCCAAGGTCTGCCATCTGGAGTGGTTAGATGACTAATAATACAATGGGATCTTTCATTTAGATAAGAGTGTAACCAATCCAAAACCACCCCAGAAATTCCAGGCTCTTACAGCCAATATAGCAAGAACGCATGACTGATGGTATTGAACACCACAGAGATGTCTAGAAAAATTGCATAAAACCCTGCCCTTGGTCAAGACCTTGAAGAAAAACATCACAACCAGACAGCAACATCTCCATGCTTAAACCCTTGCAGAATTCAAATAGAAAAGGATCTAAAATGTGAAGGGTCTGCAGAAAGTTATTGAGTTGCTTCAACAATCTTTGTTAAAAATGGGTATATATGCTTGGATAACATTAGGACTGTTTCCCTGCTTCTCTGAGTGGATTTTATAACATGAACTCTCTATCTGGGTAACATCAAGCTAGGTTGAGAGAACATTGCACAAATCTCATCTTTGGGTGAGCTTCCTCACTCTGAAGGCCATCAAATCTTCACAAGAGTGCACTGTTCTGTTCGTACGTCGCACTCTGCATGTCAAAGTGGCCCCTAACCCCTACCTAAACCTCACCTCAAGTAGCTAGGTGGGCCTCCTATAGAGTATAAACACTTACCAAGTATGAGGGCCTTATAGCTAGTCTCTCTCTCTCTCTCTCTCTCTCTCTCTCTCTCTCTCTCTCTCTCTCTCTCTCTCTCTCTCTCCCTCTCCCTCTCTCCCTCTCGTGGTTGTAGGTAGGAATTGCAACAATTGTGGTACTTACTGCAAAGTGCGAAAAAGTTATTGCAGTCTGTGGTAATACCTATGTGAAGCACTAAGATAGTGCACTTTGTGATAAACAGCCTATTACCATAAAACACGCCCCTTTTCCTATTGCATGCGATATTTAGTGCATTTTGATAAATCCAGGCCTAAAATAGGCCCGGCGCATGTAACCGTTTTAAAATCCAGCCCATAGGCTGTAGGTCATGTTCTGGGATCACTTTTCACATATTTCCTTTCTTTGAGTTAGATGTGAGAAATAAAGGATATGACTAGCAATATACTGCAGTAAAAGACACTTTCTTTAGAACACACTGTGATGTCCAGATTGCCTTGCTTGCTTTTCTGTCACGTGCTTTGTTCAGATCCTCTGGACTTCTTCAGGTATCTTTGGTGACTGCTGATGTCTCTGGCTTTGCAGCATCACTATAATCCAGTTTATCTGTTTTACCAGCAATCCTTTGACTTTTTCTCTGCTCCTCTGGCCTGCTCCTTCTGGTTTCAGGTTCCACTCTTTTGTAGGCCTCTGGGTGATGGCCAGTGGAGCTGGTTTCCTCTCTCTACCCGTTCCACCGAGGGATTCGTTTTCTTCTTTCTTTTTCTTGTTGAACTTTATTTACATTCTTCTGCTTTCTGTCTTAGGGCTGTAATTGCACCTTGATAACTCATTCCAGTCCTTTCCTGTAGTGTGGCCTATACACTCCATCACACAGATCCAATGGCAAAATATAGCAGTTCTCATCTTTTCCTTACTGTTCTGTAGTATTCATGCCTTAGTACTACAAATGTATATCGAAAGAATTGCTAAAATGTCTTTCTTCACCACCAGAAAAAGATTTCCATTTCTTTCATTAGTTTCATTTTTATTTTAGATTTATTTTTTTTTCTTGTTGAAAGACACTGCATGATCTGGGGCTGCTGTGCTTTTTCCTCTAGATTTGGCTCACTTGTTCTGCAGTATCCAAAGACCTATAATTAGGGACCTGTGTTTTCAATTTGTTATTTTATTTTTCCAGAGAATATATCGCTATTTATTACAACAAAAACAAAACCAGGAGAAATCAGTGGAAAAAAATGATTATTTTTCCAGGTAGATATCATTTTTGTTCTTAGTATAATAAACTCTAATGAATTCCCAGAAAAAAATAAACTAAAACCTGAAACCCAAGATTCTTACCTATAATCATTATCCTGTTTGTTTCTCTAATAGAAACTTGTGTGCATTGCTTTTTTGACAACATAAACTCTTTTACCAACCAATTAGGAAACTAGACATCCAGCCAGTGGCTCAAACCCTCATTTTGTTTCTCTTCAAGTTGCATAAGGGAGCTCCCCCCCCCCCCCCCCCACACACACACGGGAACTGAGGATGAGTAGGTTACTGGTGCTGAGAGAGGGGGCTGTTGAGACTGAGAGGGAGATTAAGGCTGGGCTTGGGGCTGCTGAGGTTAGAGGAGGGATATGAGTCTTGGGGAGAGGAGCTGGGGACCTATTCTGATGAGATAAGGGAATGAACTTCTGAGGGGGAAATTGAAATGGGAAGGGGCAAATTAAGGCTAAGGCTAAGGGAGGGGGGGTTACTGTGGAGCACTGAGGGGGGATGGTTGAGGCGAAGGAGGGGTGGATCGAGTAGGTGAGAGAAGAAATGAGGGAGGAATAAGCAGAGCAGGGGGGGGGGGGGGAGAGAGAGAGAATGGATTGGGTTCATCAGGAACAAACCAACATATACATGTAGCGAGACTCCCCAGTTGGCTTGCTGGCTAAAACCAGAGAACTACAATGCTGGAGTTCATCCACTGGAGAGGAGGATAACCTCCTGGGCCTTTGCTGCAGTCGTGGGTTACCCTTTAGCTTCTATCTCACTCTCAGCTTCACTTTCACTAGTCAGTGGTAACACTGGGGTGCCTTCACAAAGGATGAACAGCAATAGCCATGGATGTAGAAGATAGTGTTCAAAGAAATTGTACTTATAATCTGAAATTTTTTTTTGCCCAATATGGCAAAAAATTAGGAACAGTATCAGAAAGATCAAAATAATAATTAAAACAAAAGCCAAAGTCTCTATATCCATGGTATAGCTCCAAGTTGTTCATCTCCCAACTGAACCAGTATCCATTCAAATAGTCCTTCCCTCTGAAAGGTAGGGTAACTCTCTCCGATTTCCGGCTTGAAACAAGGGCTGGACAGATGATAAAAACCCTTTGCTTCAAAAACTAGACTTCCAAACAGATAGATCCAAAAGGCTCTCTTAGAAATGCCCACAATCTCACCTCACTCTTCACCCTTGCTGTTGACCATAATGAAGGCAAAAGAGATGTAGAATCCAGACCTTTGAGATACCGGGAGTTCGTCCTTCTGTCAAGTAACAGATTAAAAAAATCCAAACTTCCTAAAAATTTTCAAAACATCTGATGCTGCTCAACAAATCTCCTTTCCTGAGACCCAGGGATGATCTTGTGCTCCTTACTCTCTTCAATGTCGCCTTCCCTCTAACTTCTGAGCCTGCTCCAGGGCAACGTAAGATATATCCCTGAGCCACAACCCACAAAAAGGGGGGGAGAAAGCAAGGGAGGACCCCAAAAATGCAAAACCCTAGCTGATGTAAAATATACGGAAAATAATATTAGTGACAGACATAGCTGGGTCTCACACACACACACACACACACACACACACACAACGCCTTTCAAAATTTTGCATACACAGCTTTCCAATCTTGAGGGTCAACTACAATGTGAAATTTCTGAATTGTCAGATCCTAGTTTTTATCATTGGCATTCTTCTAATCCAGAATAATAGGTGTGTCTACAGATTGGGAAATTCTGCGAACTCCTTTGACAGCCATATTAAATTTCTTATTAAAATTCTTATTTAAAGTATTTTTCTATTAATCTTAAGAAACAAGGGCGTGAAGTGACCTGGGTTACTTAGCCAGGGGGTAAAAGATCAATGAATACCTCATTCAAATGAACAAAATTGAGAGAACATGAGGCACTGCTGCTTTAGGATGGTAGAATTACTATTGATATTTTCTCCCAGCATCCCTGTTAATCCTCCCTCAATAAAATAATTAAGCGTCTCCCTGATCTTAGAAGCTCCTGATGTCAAGAATAACAGGCGATGCCCTTCTACTTTATTGTTAAAATAAAAATTAGTTTTAAAAATAATGGACTGAACTATTATATTGGATTCATGGGATGTTATGGCGGCCATTAACACCTCCTGTTTATAGTTCTGTTGTGATTTTACTTCTACACTCTGTTCAGAATACCTCCTGTGACTAACCGCCTGCTAATTGATACTAATTGGTGCTAATCCAGTCTCTACTTGACACCTCCTAACAACCACTAATATGGAAATGCCTGCCCCTCCATAATCTCTAGATACAAATGCTGCCTTCTTTCTGCCTTGAGTCACCCCTGAAGGAGGGAGGGAGCTTACGTAGCCTGCATTATAACATCTTTCGATTATGTTTATGTTGGTCCAATAAAAGGTATCAGAACCTATTAAACATTCATGTTAAAAATGAAAACAAAAAAGGGTTTTGGTTGGATGTTCTTGTTTTATTTTAAAGTTGCAAGCGCTCCCTGACCAATAGTGCTGCTGGCGTAGTAATTCAGGAAACTCCATTAAATCCCAAATATTCCACATGGTTTACAATAAGAAAAGCACATCGCGCTTAACTGTCTAGCACACTTTAATGTAAGGGAAGCTAACCAAATTGGTAGTGCGGTAATAATGGGAGACTTCAATTACCCCAATATTGACTGGGTAAATGTATCATCGGGACATGCTAGAGATATAAAGTTCCTGGATGGAATAAATGACATTTTTATGGAGCAATTGGTTCGGGAACCGGCAAGAGAGGAAGCAATTTTAGATCTAATTCTCAGTGGAGCACAGGATTTGATGAGGGAGGTAACGGTGGTGGGGCCGCTTGGCAATAGTGATCATAATATGATCAAATTTGAATTAATGACTGGAAGGGGGACAGTAAGCAAATCCACGGCTCTCGTGCTAAACTTTCAAAAGGGAAACTTTGATAAAATGAGAAAAATTGTTAGAAAAAACCTGAAAGGAGCAGCTACAAAGGTAAAAAGTGTGCAAGAGGCGTGGTCATTGTTAAAAAATACCATCCTAGAAGCACAGTCCACATGTATTCCACACATTAAAAAAGGTGGGAAGAAGGCAAAATGATTACCAGCATGGTTAAAAGGGGAGGTGAAAGAAGCTATTTTAGCCAAAAGATCTTCATTCAAAAATTGGAAGAAGGATCCAACAGAAGAAAATAGGATAATGCATAAGTGTTGGCAAGTTAAATGTAAGACATTGATAAGACAGGCTAAGAGAGAATTTGAAAAGAAGTTGGCTGAAGAGGCAAAATCTCACAGTAAAAACCTTTTAAAATATATCCAAAGCAGAAAGCCTATGAGGGAGTCAGTTGGACCATTAGATGATTGAGGGGTTAAAGGGGCACTTAGAGAAGATAAGGCTATCGTGGAAAGATTAAATGATTTCTTTGCTTCGGTGTTTACTGAAGAGGATGCTGGGGAGGTACCCATACTGGAGAAGGTTTTCATGGGTAATGATTCAGATGGACTGAACCAAATCACGGTGAACCTAGAAGATGTGGTAGGCCTGATTGACAAACTGAAGAGTAGTAAATCACCTGGACCAGATGGTATACACCCCAGAGTTCTGAAGGAATTAAAAAATGAAATTTCAGACCTATTAGTAAAAATTTGTAACATATCATTAAAATCATCCATTGTACCTGAAGACTGGAGGATAGCTAATGTAACCCCCATATTTAAAAAGGGCTCCAGGGGCGATCCGGGAAACTACAGACCAGTTAGCCTGACTTCAGTGCCAGGAAAAATAGTGGAAAGTGTTCTAAACATCAAAATCGTAGAGCATGTAGAAAGACATGGTTTAATGGAACACAGTCAACATGGATTTACTCATGGAAGGTATTGCTTCACAAATCTGCTTCACTTTTTTGAAGGAGTTAATAAACATGTGGATAAAGGTGAACTGTTAGATGTAGTGTACTTGGATTTTCAGAAGGCGTTTGACAAAGTTCCTCATGAGAGGCTTCTAGGAAAAGTATAAAGTCATGGGATAGGTGGCGATGTCCTTTCGTGGATTACAAACTGGCTAAAAGACAGGAAACAGAAAGTAGGATTAAATGGACAATTTTCTCAGTGGAAGGGAGTGGGCAGTGGAGTGCCTCAGGGATCCATATTGGGACCCTTACTTTTCAATATATTTATAAATGATCTGGAAAGAAATATGACGCGTGAGGTAATCAAATTTGCAGATGATACAAAATTGTTCAGATTAGTTAAATCCCAAGCAGATTGTGATAAATTGCAGGAAGAACTTGTGAGACTGGAAAATTGAGCATCGAAATGGCAGATGAAATTTAATGTGGATAAGTGCAAGGTGATGCATACAGGGAAAAATAACCCATGCTATAGTTACACAATGTTAGGTTCCATATTAGGTGCTACCACCCAAGAAAGAGATCTAGGCATCATAGTGGATAACACATTGAAATCGTTGGTTCAGTGTACTGCTGCAGTCAAAAAAGCAAACAGAATGTTGGGAATTCTTAGAAAGGGAATGGTGAATAAAACGGAAAATGTCATAATGCCTCTGTATCGCTCCATTGTGAGACCGCACCTTGAATACTGTGTACATTATAGTTACGATGGAGAAGGTACAGAGAAGGGCTACCAAAATGATAAGGGGAATGGAAAAGCTCCCCTATGCGGAAAGACTAGAGAGGTTAGGACTTTTCAGCTTGGAGAAGAGACGGCTGAGGGGGGATATGATAGAGGTGTTTAAAATCATGAGAGGTCTAGAACGGGTAGATGTGAATCGGTTATTTACTCTTTCAGATAATAGAAAGACTAGGGGGCACTCCATGAAGTTAGCATGTGGCACATTTAAAACTAATCAGAGAAAGTTCTTTTTCACTCAGTGCACAATTAAACTCTGGAATTTGTTGCCAGAGGATGTGGTAGTGCAGTTAGTATAGCTGTGTTTAAAAAAGGATTGGATAAGTTCTTGGAGGAGAAGTCCATTACCTGCTATTAATTAAGTTGACTTAGAAAATAGCCACTGCTATTACTAGCAACAGTAACATGGAATAGACTTAGTTTTTGGGTACTTGCCAGGTTCTTATGGCCTGGATTAGCCCTGTTGGAAACAGGATGCTGGGCTTGATGGACCCTTGGTCAGACCCAGTATGGCATGTTCTTATGTTCTTAAGGTGATCATGTAGCGCCACGTCAGATGAGACAGGCAACTAGCCTTAAGCAACTAGTGGGTCAATATTCAAAACATCTTGGAGTCCAATTTAATGAGTTAGACACCTAAATGAAAATTTCCTCCTGCTGAATGCCTAAATTTAGGTGTTTATTTTTAATATGTTCTTAAATGGAGGTGTCTGAAAAGGGTGGAGCCAGGGATGGAGTCAGATTAAGGGAAGGTAAGGTGCTCAGCACTGATTTCCAGTGCTGGCCATATAATTTAGGTGCTTAAATGTTGGCCTAATCTAGGCCCTCAGCTTTTTTTTTAATATCAGCTTCTAGGGTTGCAACGGGAGTAAAACCAGGACTGGCAGAGCCCACATTAGTAGGTTTGCTCCCGTTGCAACCCTAGAAGCCGATATTAAAAAAAAAGCTGAGGGCCTAGATTAGGCCAACATTTAAGCACCTAAATTATATGGCCAGCACTGGAAATCAGTGCTGAGCACCTTACCTTCCCTTAATCTGACTCCATCCCTGGCTCCACCCTTTTCAGACACCTCCATTTAAGAATATATTAAAAATAAACACCTAAATTTAGGCATTCAACAGGAGGAAATTTTCATTTAGGTGTCTAACTTTTTTAGGCTGGCAGGAATTGATCACGGGCACTCAGCAGAGCTTCGTTGACATATCCCTTGGCCTCTTGAACAGAAAAGAAATAGCAGAAAAGCAACCTTAGAACATCCAGGCCTTAGGGCCTCATTTTCTAAAGTATCACAGGCCTGCGATACTTTAGAAGATGAGGGGTGGGGGGGGGGGGGGCCGAAACGGGGGCTGGGCCTGTGCTAGCCGGCAGCGATCGCTGCCGGTTTCGCACCCAATAGCGCCACCATAGGAGGTGTAGCTATTGGGAGCGAAATAGGCAGCGAATAGGCCCCTACCTTTTCGCTGTCCGTGGCATCGGCGCAGAGTCGGCCCCGGTGACGCCCCGACTACTCCTCTTCCGGGGCCGACTCCGCCCCCAACTCCGCCCCCATCCTGGTATCGCACGCGATAAGGGACTTTTCGCGTGCGAAAGGTCCTTTATCGCGTGCGAGCGGCTTGGAAAATGAGGCCCTTAGAGTCTTGCTTTTCTGCATGCAAAAGGGTAAAAGCAGGATGGGATCAACCTGTCCTGAAAATCTGAAAGCAGGTGGCAACCCAACCAGGGACAACTCCTGGTTGTCATTCTCCGTATTAATTACAGGTGTTTCCTATTCCTGTTCCTACAGAAAGTCTTTCAGTAAAGATTTTTAAAAATTACAGCTAATATAAAATAACAACTTGAGGGCCTCGTTTACTAAGCATTTTTCCCATGGACAGAGAATGGGATGAAAGCCTGAGAAATTCAGACTCTTTATCTGTTTCTCGCTTTTCCAATACATGCTCAAAGCGAGGTATATTAGATGGTAAAAATTGCACATAATTCAAATCAAATAGGCAGCAAACATAAAATAGTCAGCATTTAACATAAAACAGAATAAAATGGGTTTGCTATGAAGACGTGTGTACCCTCTGCATTAGAATATAAGCATAATGATCCCGATTCATGCTTTCTGACTGGGAAAAGGCTTTTTGCAGACTAGGAGTGACTGAATTGGATCTGGGATGCAGCTGAAATATAGCCTGAAAGAAATTGAATCATTCCCATTGAGTTTATAGCAATGAAAGGTTACATTATAATAGGGATGCGCATTTGTTTCAAACAAATGTGTTTTTCATAGTGAAAAAAAAGTCTGTTTTTGGTTCATGCTGAATGGAACAAACCAAAAATAGACTTTCCAAACATTTTCTGATATTTTTCATTTGTTACCAAAAATTCCCAAAAACAAACAAAGGGGGGGGGGGGAGGGGGCCTCCCTGGCTACCCCCACTGCCTAATTTGACTGGGCCCCTCCGAGGCCCCCTTGGGCCTCTTCAGTCCCCAGAAATAAGACAGGCCCCCCCCCCAGGCCCTTTTGTTCCTCCCTTCGCACATAAGCCGGGACCAGGGCCTAAATGGCCCCCACTTACACCTTCCATGGGCTCATTGGCTGAAGAAAGGGGCAAGAGCTGTTGCCGCTGCCCAGCTGGCTCCCTTTTTTGTGGCCACAAAGCTTGTTTTACAGCCATAGGGGTAGATTTTCAAAGGGTTACGCGCGTAACATTTGCGCGTAACCCCCGAAAACCTACCCCTGCGCGTGCCGAGCCTATTTTGCATAGGCTCGGCGGCGCGCGCAAGCCCCGGGACGCGCGTATGTCCCGGGGCTTTCAAAAATGGGCGGTCCGGGGGCAGGGCAGCAGCCCCGAGGCGTTCCCGAGTCCTCCGGCACAGCGGCTGTGCCGGAGGTTTGCGCGCCAGCACCTGGCCGGCACACGCAAGTTACGCCTGCCTCGGGCAGGCGTAACTTTGACAACAAAAGGTAGGGGGGGGGGGATTTAGGTAGGGCTGGGGGGGGAGGGTTAGATAGGGGAAGGGAGGGGAAGGTGGGGGGAGGCGGAGGGAATGGAGGAAGGCTGTGTGGCTCGGCGCGTGCAAGTTGCACAAATGTGCACCACCTTGCGCTCGCCAACCCTGGATTTTATAACATGCGCGCAGCTGCGCGCATGTTATAAAATCGAGCATAGATTTGTGTGCACCGGGTTGCGTGAACAAATCTACGCCCGCGCGCGGGTTTTAAGATCTGCTCCATATTGCTTTATAGCCATATTATGTTGCTGGTGCCATTTTTAAACGGAAGCCAGTGAGGCAGGAGTGACTGGGGATTGCTCCTTTCCCTTCCTGCAGCCAATAACCCCAGAGACATACTTGGGAACTTCTGAGTTTAGCTCACCCTGAGATTAGTGGGGGTTGGGTTAGGCAGGCTGTATAAACTTTTTATTCCTCCTCTGTGCCCTTTTCTCACCTCCCCCTCCATAGCTACTTTCTTCTTAATTTATGTTCTCTAGCAGATAATAAAATAGTAAAATAGTTTCCAATCTTTAGTGTCTCTGGCTTGATTTTCTGGCTCAGTCATATTTTTTTTTCATTCTTTGTCCTTTATCTCTGTTCCTTTGTTTTCTATCTCTGGTGTCCTCCTTCATTTATCTTTTCTGTTTCAATTCACGCTCTCCTTTCGTTCTTTATCTCTTTCCTTCAGCAAGAGTGTGGGTGGAAGAGCAAGAGTATGGGTGGAACAGAAAGGAGAGACCAAGACTTGGGATAGAGGGGGGAGATCAATATAGGGGAGGGAGAAGACAATAGATAGGAGAAAGGATGAATTAGGGGGAAGATGAGAGCAAGGGGATGGGGGAAAAAGGGAGAATGGGGAGGAGGAAAAGAGAGAGGTAGAAGAAACAGGGATAGCTGGAGATGGAGAAAGAGACCCTGGATTGGGGGAAGGAATCCAGGGTGATAATACAGAAGAAAGGGGATGAGTAATGGAGGAGGGACTGCAGGAGGGAGTGCAGGAGTGAATGCAGGAAAAACAGGAAGAAGGATGGTGAAAGCAGAGCAAGTAGGATGAATAGGGAAAAAATCAGAAGAAGGGGAGAGAAAAAGTGCTACTTATCTAGCTATCTTCTTCCATTTGAATACTGGGCCAATGATTTCTCCCTCAGAACTATTTAAAATCTACATACTGTTATGTTTACCAGCTCAAGAGGTTGTCCCATAGGGGTGTGCATTCGTTTTGAACGCATATGTAAAACGCAACTTTTTTTTTTTTAAACTTAAAAAAGTGATGATGCGCAACACATCGCGATTTTCAACTTATTCAACATAGCTATGTTGAATACGTTGAACCTAAATAAACACTTAAACCCCCCACCCTCCTGACCCCCCCAAGACTTACCAAAACTCCCTGGTGGTCCAGCGGGGAGTCAGGAAGCCATCCCTGTATTCCTTTGCGAGGAGCACGTGACGTTGGCGTCACATCGGAGTGACGCGGGTGTCACGTGCTCCTCGGCGCCTCCGCTCCGGGACCCCCGTTGGACCCAACCGGAACTTTTGGCCAGCTTGGGGGGGTCAGGAGGCCCCCCCAAGCTGGCCTCCTGACCCCCCCAAATGTGAAATAGCAGAAGATTGGCATCCGATCCCCTGAAGAAGGAGGTTCTCTCCAAAACACTGAGTGTCGGTATAACGTCGGATCTATCCATTCAGCCAACATCATCTCAAGGCTTTCCAATGTGAAAATGCTGTAAGATAAGTACACTTCTATGGTACAGCTTCAAGACACCGAAGCGTTTCCATATTAAGTGCATACAGATGGCACAGCTTCTGATAAGGAAGCGTTCCTAAAAAACAGCTCATTGTGACCAATGATTAAAAAAGGCTCTTGCCATTGAAAGCTTGCATAAGCTCCTTCTAATATAATTATGTTTATGTTAATAATTTAACTTTTATTAATGTTATTTAGCTTTTTGCTTTGTTTAAAATTATTTCATTATTGATGTTTAAATGTATTAGACTAAGGAATTTTACTTCCTGCTCATTCTGTTTCATTGTAAACCGGTTTGATATGCATTTTATGCAGGAAAATCGGTATAAAAAAACTTAAAATAAATAAATAAATAAATAAATAAGCTTGTAGCCTTTGGGCACTAACGTATGAGGTCACATTGTGTTCTCCCACCCTACTATACGTGTTACAGGATTTATATTATTAGAGTATCTATTACTGACTTCCTGTTATTTGTGGATCTTATATTTTTTTTATTTAAAAAATGGCTGCACGTCCCTGCGCAAGAGTAATCAAGATATTGTGGCAGAGGTGCATTTGAAAACTCAACGACCGGCGTGGCATTCCACGCCATCCCTGGAGAGGAAGGAGAGCGCTATATATCTCTGCAGGAAATATTGGCCCCTTTCACTCAGACGGCACCACCGCACGCTTCAATACAGGTGACTTTGTTGCACTGGGTTGAAATGCCGCTTTCAGAAGTCTGTTACAGAACTGGAAACCAAGCCTGGAAGAGGAAGGTTACGAGAAGTGGCAGAGTTTAGATTTTTTTTTTTCTATTTCAGCTCTTTTGGGGCTGCCATTGTTTTGAGCTTTTGGCTTCCTTAATCTTCTGCTATTTCACATTTTGTCTCTGGATCGCCTCCTCTCCCTGCCATCCCACCTGTTCTTAATCCTGCCCTGTCTGCTTCTAGCGGGTGAAGGTTTAAATCTCCCCAATTGTCTGTTTAGCTGCAGGGGGACAGGCAGCTTAGAGTCTGATTAAAGGCACTTGCTAAGCTAAAGTTCAGAAGACAGGAGAACCGAAGGGAGCTGTGAAGATAACAGCATTTGTGGCGGGCTTTCCGTAGGTCTGGTTTTCCAGTAGCCCTAGCACTCAGGTGGGACAATCCTGGGCTGTATCCTGAGTCATGACATTACTGACAGAAAGTGAACCCTGCTGATTAAGGTAGAAATGGAAAACAACAGGATCTGCTTTTTTTACAACATATGAATCTATAGTAAGGTGATCAGATCCGCTACCTCTTCAGGCAAAGTACCGTATGGGCACATAAGATTGGATACGAACAAGCTGGAAAACATTGCACATTGCACATTTGGGGTTCAGGTGGTCCCAAAAATGAACCGATCTGAGAACAGAACTCAGGATTCTCCCATAACTTTCATTGGACATCCCCCGACCCGCTTTTTCAGTCACATCAGCCCAGTTGTTGCGCTGTCAAAACTTGTGAATGGACCGACCGGCGCTCTTGCCCCATTTGGATGGGCACTCGGGGTAAGAGGTGGGAACTTAAATGTGGATAATTTGGTGGTGTTGGTGATTTTTTTTTTTTTTTGGTGGGGGGAAGACCCTGGCTCTGCATTTTATATTATTTTCTATTTCCGTTTTGTTTCAAAGGAAATGAAATAACCCCACGAATACAATAAACAATGACCCCCTCTCCCCCCAGAATAAAACAAATTAAAATGAAAAAAAAAAATATATATATATAAGTGCTCACTCCTAAGTTTTATGCAGGAGTGAGATCTCAGAGGTGAACTCTCTTGCTGCCTGGGTTAGAATGACTCGGCCCAGGGAATAAGAGCATGCCATGGGTCTCCTCCTGCCACGACATGTTTGCAAGTGCCATGACGTTCTTCCCTCCATTGCTGGATGTGAGCGCACCCCCTCCCCCCCCCCCCCCCCCCCCCGAGTGGAGCCTGGGCACAGCTGGTCCAACCGGCAGGTAGGGCTGCCAACATTTGCACGGACCAGAACTGGACACTTGACGACGGGGTTGGGGAGAAGAGAACAATGTCCCTCATTTGCATAAATGTTCGTTCCTGCCAGTGAACTGCCTAATCACCGTACCTGTGTATGCATTAAAGGGCGATCATGAACTGACAGGCTGCCCCATGGGCAACAATTTATCTTCCAGCCTCCCAGGGCAATGAAAGGGGCCGCTTATACCACTCAGATGCTCCCCGTTTCTTATCTCTTGGATTACTAGGGTTTGGTGGTGGGTGGCACAGACGTTTTCCCGTGTCCCTCTCTCATACACGTACACATTCATTCTGTCACACACAAACACACTTGCTCATTCATGCTCCCTCTCTCTTTCACACATGATCTCAGAAAGATAGAAGCATGCTGGGCGGGGAAAGGGGGAACCAGGGGAGAACCAGGGCTGTCAGAAGAAGTAAGCAACAGCCCGGGGTGCCAAGTCCAGGGGGAACCAGCGCACCTCATCAGGGGGCTGGCCACCAGTGCTGCATGCCACCATTGTAATGGTTAGCTGGCCAGTCATGTCATCCAAGGAGACACTGCCTGCCGCTCCCCCACCGCCAGCCATATTACCTGAATTGCCCAGCAATAAGTCTGAGGGGAGCATTGAGATAATAGGTGGGGGTGGGGGGGGGTGGGGTGGAAGAGACTGGGTTCAGGACAGGGGGATGCTGGGCAGGGAAAGGGCCAGGAAAGGGGCACAGGCATGGGCAGAGAGTGGAAGGGGATCGCTGCAGTACACTACATGTTTCTGTTTCATAGGTAAATTTCAGATTGCTAAGGGACATGGCATGGGTCCAGAGTGAGACCCGAGCAGGAAAGCTTCAGCCTATAGAACAATTTCCCAGGCAGCTGCAGCTGTCAGCAAGAGACGCTGTGACCCATTCCCTGCCTCTATGCCCACCTCGGTTTCTCAATTCTACCATGCTCCCCATGTGTCTATCTCCACTTTCCTGCCGTCTGTTTCTCTACCCTCTCCTCACCCTGTACCTCCATCTGAATGTCTGTTTCTCCACCTTCTCCTCTATGCCTGTATCTATCTCAGCTGGCTCACATCAGCTCTTCTCTCGGTTCCTGGCCCGGCATTCTGTGAGAGGGGAGGGGGGCAGTGGGTTCAGGAGGGTCATTGCTACAGAAATCTGAGGGCTCTGCTGTGCCTCCCACCTCCTCTCCCTATGCTGTCCAATCACAGCATAAGAAAAGAGGCGGGGGCAGGAATATAACACAGCTCTCCTCTTGAGAAGCTCCAATCCTGTCTTTCTCTCCCTGCAACAAGGAGACTGTGGGGGAGAGGAGGAGCCACTTAGTGTCCGGTTGGTACTTCTGACTGGACACTGCGCAGCATGCCTGAAATCCTGGCTGTCCAGTTCCAAACCAGGCAGTTGGCAACCCCCACCGGCAGGGGATAACAAACCCAGACCTCCCCACCACCACAACGTGCAGCACTGTGGCCTGAGCCATGGGAATGATCCTCCATTTTTCTTTTCAAAATGGAAAACATCTTGAATTTTGTTTTAAAAAATCATTTCGCTGCTGCTCTTTTCTTTAGCTGGAATACATCATAGTCATGAGCTTTCAATCAGAGCTATGCTGGAGATTTTTCAGCAGTGTTCAGGAAAAGCTGCAGGCTCTGATACCTGAATTCTTAGATTGTAAAGGTTTTACAGACAAAAATGCCCAAGGCTTAAATGGCAGGAATGCCTGGCTTAAATCAAGGCATCTTGACAAAAGGCCCTGCCTATTTTTGAGAAACCTGTTTCGCCACTATAGCTATCAAGGAAGCAACTTTCATTCATCTGCTTAACCTTTACTAAAGGGTTAATAATGTCCTGTTTCCTTCTGAAAGTCCTGATGTTGCATTTTCCTGAGATCTGTCTGGCAAAGTCTGCCTGGCTGTGTGGATCAAAGACTGGTTATCACTATATTGAGCTGTTGTAACCTCTGTCCCCTCTGATTAAACCTGCGCGGCTTTGAATTTCTCAGTTAATCACACCTTGACTTATGAGGTCAAGCTGTAACTTGGTGAGAACAAGGCATTACACTGAAGAAGAGAAAGGTAAAATTATTATGTAAATGTGATTATCTCTCCTTCTACACCACCTGGGTAAGAGCTCTTTGTAATAGGCTGAGCTGAAGTGACACCAAGACAATAACTCATCTGGCTGGGGGGTGGGGGAGAGGCACAGAAGAGGACCATTTAGACAAATGGTGCAAATTTCAGGAACAGGCTAAATCTAAATCATAGTTTCCTCACACCCTACAGCTCCCTCCTGCCATTTTCCACTCCAGCGCTTCTAGTCAGGCAATGTATCCCAACCCTACTTAGCTCTAGCTACTAGGAAGCCCTTAACTCTGCAGCTACAGTTGAGGGCTGGAGGAGGGGTCCTGGACGTCTCCTATCAGATGGCTGTAGTCCACTTTCTCATAATGTTCCTTACAGAAAGCCTAGTCCTTTCTGGTCCTGATTTGCTTCCCCAGCTGTGCTCTGAACCTGCAGCACCAAACAGATGGGAAAATGAGCTCCCATCCCTGGATTTTCTTCAATGCTTGTCTTAACATGGTCAACAAGTAGGTATTGGTATAAGAGAGGTTGTTGGGGGTTCCCTCCTAGGGGCTCTTAACCTTATTTATCCTAAGAAGCAGAAGCCAGATTTGGAACATAAATCCAGATCTTCTGCAAGGCAGAGCGCAGAATTGCTTCTGAGTCCGTGATCCTAGTCTTCTCAAATCTCTTTCAACATTGGTCATGGCTGATGTGAAGAAGTCCTGGCATGACTGCACCACTGGAAATCCTCTTCTTTGTACAATGCTGACTGTGTACATTATGTGGGCTTGGCGTAGCCCAAGAGGTCCGTCCCTCTCATGCGTTCTCCTGTAATGCAGCTAGAGGAAACACTTGCTGAGCATTTCTCTCAAGTCCAGTTTCTCCATAGGACTTAAATTCAGCAGGAGCTGTCCAGAGCTGAGCTCAATAAATATTTGGAAATAAAAGTTAACATTAAAAAAACAACAAACCCCTCCCCCAAAATATATAAGGTGATAATTTTTTGTTGGACTGACTTAATATCTTGACTAGCGTTTGAGAGACAATACTCCCTTCCTCAGGTCAGACTAGAATGAGGAAAAGTATAACATAAATATCTCATCCCTCTAGCCAACTAAAATTTACCCGGGTAAGAATTACCCAGGGAAAATTTTGCCAGATAAATTGAGAGCATTCTGTGGCAGGGTGACGTTTTTCAGATCTCCCACAATCTTTTATAACTGCAAAAAGAATAACATCATCCCTAACGAATTTAGGATCAGAAATCCTCTAGCAACAACACCACACAACTCTGACGTTCACTTTTTCCTCATTCTGTTCTGACCCGAGGAATATAGTTTTAGTTCTTGCAAGAAAGACAAGAAATGTATTAAGTTAGTGCAACAGAAAGGTATAAAACCTAATATAGATTTTTTTTTTTGTTTATATTTGTTAATCTTTATTTCCATGCATTCAAGTGGACTAACACGGCAACCACACTGCTCAGTAAATATTTTCAAAACTTGACTCAGCATTTTCCGGGGATACCAAGGAGACACTGGCCTGATTCCAGCCAGGGCCGATGCAAAGGTACTAGGAGCTAACTTACAGCCTTGTGTCCATCCCCCAGACTTTCCCACATACAATTAAAAATTATGCATTTATAACAACAGATTTTACATGAAAAAGGACATTCTGATGTGGCAATATCACTTGCAACAACATTAATTTATTTAAAATTCTTATATTTCGCCACTTTCAAGTATCTTTTACAGCGCGGATTACAATAAGACAATCATAAAATCAACATAATACAAAAACTCATTACATATACATTAAAACAAGCTAACATTCCAAAACATTATATCTAAGTGAATACAATCTCAACACATACTTAGAACATGTAAAATAGTTAAAACTAAGTCATGCTGCTTCATCCAAATGCCTCTTCAAAAAGCATCGTCTTAAAGTCCTTTCTAAACATCTTAAAATCCTGCTGCCACTGAAGTTCCACAGGCAATTTGTTCCACTCATTAGCAGCTGCTGAAGAGAACCCCCTCCTCCTAGTCTGAACCCATTTAAGCCTTTTGACCTGGGAATGGCCAGCAGTTGAGTACTCTCTGATCTCAATACATGCTGCGGGGTGTAAGATTAGCGCACAAGGAGAAGAGTTCCTCAAAAGTTTGAAAACAATAGTCACCTAAATCTGACCCTCCATTTGACGGGAGTCAATGTAGATCCCTCAAGACTGGAGTTATATGTTCTCTTCTAGGTGTCCTAGTTATAACTCGGGTGGCCGCATTCTGTGCCAACCTCAATGCATGCATTAACCTATCTAGAAGACCAGTATACAGTACCCCACCATAATCCAGATGGCTTAGGACCAAGGCCTGTTCAATCATCCAAAAATAAACCGGGGGGAAACGGGCTTTTTAATGGTCGAACCAGTTTCAGTTTATAGAATGCAGTTTTCGTAACGTGGCAAATCTGTTGTTTGAAAGACAGTTGAGAGTCTTATATTACTGTGGCGCCAAGTAGAAAACCCTCAAAAAGACAGTTAGAACCCATATGTTATTATTCTATGTATTTTATTTTTATCCAGCACAATTCAACATACTTGGCAGGTAACAAAGGCAGATATGTAGAGACCCCCTCCCCCCTGTCTACTATACATCCCTAACTCAAGCCCTGGGTTAGGTTTTAGGTGTAGGAGGAGACGGACCATTCCCTGACGAGCAGCTGATGGATTGGTCAGGCCGGCCTGCATAATAGCAGGCGGAGCAGGAAATCTGAGTGGCAGCTTTGAGTTAGTCTTGTGGAAGGAGGATTGTAGATTTTGCGTGTTTCCCCAGTCTCTAAAATTAGGCTCCTCAGCCTGGGAGAGGGGAAGAGGCACATCCCTATTAAGCACCCTGCTGGTCTGGAAGGGCCTGACGCAGTGGAGTGAGAAATTGTTGGGAAGGTTTTGTTTTGAAAAGAATCTCTGTACCTGCCTTCAGGAGTATTTTTTCCCTTGCCTGGAGGAGGTCAGGGAGAAGAGCGAGCAATACAAGGAGAGACAGCAGTGTCTTGCTTTCAGAAAACTTTACTGTGTTTTAGAGAGGATTTCTGTTCCTTTTTGTTGGAAGAAAGCTTTGCCAATCATTCTTGGCCTGGAGAAGGATTTGAGGAGTATAATTTTTGCTTCTTGAGGGACTCTCTATCTGATAGGTCCCATGGAGCCTTTCATCTCAGGATCCCTACTAAGAGCCTAGCTTCCACCACCTGAAAGGGAGGGTTTTCCTAGTGTCTAATGGCTTGAGGGGCAAGCCTGGAACAGGACTGAGACTGAATTCACATCTGGAGTTGGGTTTTAGGAGATTGACTAAGAGAATCCCTGTGATTGACTTTGAAGATTTGTTATAGCAAAGTTTTGTTTTGGAACAACACTCCACTCGAGTCAACAAATGGTGAGTACACATTCAGAGAAAGAAAGAAAGAAGAATTCCCCCTTACACCTTGAGCCCTAGAGGTGACGTCTCTCTCCCATCCCACTGGGAGAATCCATTTCCCAGGGTTGCAGTGAGACTGTGCAAGGACTTAGCCCCAGGAATGAATGTGGCCCCTGCACCCATTTCAGCTGTAACACTCAAAGCAGGGGGGCTATACATACTTAATAAAAACACTGAGTATCTTACAGTGTCAATATTTCACAATAATAAACATACAAACATCACCAAACTGCAACTACAGCAAGGCTCCCACCCGTGTCCAGCATAATACAGTGTTACTTTGCAATACATCAGTCAGTTACACTTTGGGGCAGATTTTAAAAGCCCTACGCGCGTAAATCCAGCTGGATTTACGCGCGCAGGGGACTTGTGCGCCGGCGTGCCTATGTTGCATAGGCCACCGGCGCACGTAAATCCCGGTGTTTTGCTTGGGGGGCGTGTCGGGGGTGTGCCGGGGGGCTTGTCGGGGGAGGCGTGGCATTCGGGGGCATTCTGTGGGCGGGGCTGTGTGTGTGGTGCCAGCCCGGGGCCGTTCCGGGGGCGTGGCTGAGGCCTCCGAACCAGCCCCTGGGCCGGGGAATGGCGTGCTGACAGCCTGCCGGCGCGCGTAACTTTCTTAACAAAGGTGGGGGGGGGGGGGGATTTAGTTAGGGCTGGGGGGTGGGTTAGGTAGGGGAAGGGAGGGGAAGGTGGGGGGGCCAGAAAAAAAGTTCCCTCCGAGGCCGCTCCGATTTCAGAGTGGCCTCGGAGGGAACGGAGGCAGGCTGCTTGGCTCGGCACGTGCAGGTTGCACAATTGTGCACCCCCCTGCGCGCGCCGACCCTGGATTTTATAACATGCGTGCGGAAGCGCGCGCATGTTATAAAATTGGGCGTAGATTTGTTCACGCCAGTTTGCGCGAACAAATCTACGCCCACGCATAACTTTAAAAATCTACCCCTATATGTTAAATGCTTTTACTTGCTTTCTGAAAGAAAGGAAGCACTTAATTGTCCTAAACTCATCAGGTGAGGGATTACACAATTGTGGATTGACAACAAAAAATATTATCTTTCTAGCCTCAGTGAAGCAAGCCTGTTGAATTGATGGTACATTGAGCAGATTTCATCCTACTGATCTAAAATTAAATTAGGCCTATTGTAAACTATGTCGGGTGTGGGCTTGGCCCTCAGAAAGCTCTGAGTAAACGGAATTGCACTTACAATATAATAAACCTCCCATACCAAAACAACACAAGCTGCTATAGATTCCTACACAGAAAGTACATGCTAGTAGAATATCTCACCTTTGGTCACACATGCAGAACACAGACAGACTATCTCCATTTACAGAATTAAAAGATCATGAATTATAAATAGAAATGTGCAGATAAAAACTAAACTGAAAACCACAATAAGCCAGAATTTGTATGTAGTGCAATAATGAAAAAACAGAATCACCATTTCTCATAAAACATAACAAAATCAAGAAATATAAACATCAAACATAATAGTAAAGCCATACTAATAAAAAGAAAACAACTATTTCAAATATTTAAAAACATTTGATGAATAGAATAAAAGGGCAATAATTAAAAACTCATATATGAATTTAAAGAATTTTTCTAAACACTATTAAAATATTTCAAAACAGCAGACACATCAAATAACACCTGATAATTAAAACTGATAAGGATTAAAAACTGTTCTGTTATCCATACCTGGGAGCTTTTGATTTCCAGTCACCCTGAGACTGTCATGGATTAATGGTTTGGGGGGGGGGGGGGGGGGCAGGGACTATCCACCTATATCAGGGGTACATACAGTGACAAAAGAGACATACCGTAAGAGTGCCTCTTATAAATGGAGAGGAAGCAAAAAAAAAAAAAAGAACTTCTGGATGTTATAGCCAGTGATTCTGTATCAATTAGATCAGCATCAAAGGAAATTTGAAAAAAGAAAGAAATATATCCCTTTTCCTAAGGGAGATGGCTAATAGTGTCCTGCCATAAGATAGTAGTGCAATGCTTCAGTGTAACTTTTAATAAAATTTAGAATGGCCAGACAGACTTCTTTGGCAAACACGCTTACTCTGCTCTGTCAGAGGAGCTGGATGATTCTGTCTCAGAAAATAGCAATAAAACTACCTAACTTTCCTCTTCTGTTGCAGCCAAAAGCCAAAACATGATCATGTTGAGTTGTTGAATTTATGTGATTTATTTGGGCCGTTGAAGTTTATTTTATTTTATGCTCTGTATGTTTTTATGCATTTTTAAAATACTTATTTATTGAGTTTTTTCCTTATATTTTATTAATTTCAATGACTACATCAAATATAAATTCCATATTTGACAAAGAAAAGAAAGTGCAAAACAATAAGAAATGGATACAAGTGATATGAAAAAACAAATAAAACAAATACATACGCTTATGCAGACCACTATAGTGGGGGGAGAAAATATAAAGCCTGAGGCAAGGCTCTAAAAAATATCAATAATATGTTAGGAAACAAAAGAAGCCTGAAGAAGACCCCCTTCGTATATTACTAAACATAGCCCTCAAGAGGTATTTAGGGGATCTGGGAAATAACATTATCCCTAGTATCCAAGAACCCCCGCTTCTGACACCAAAGCCTGTACTTCTGATCTCATACTAAGAAATTTCTTTCTACAGGCCTGTGTTACTTTAGATAAATCTGGAGCAATCCATAACTTTTGGTCCTTGAAAAGAGTACCTCTCAGGCAAAAGAACAACTGTAGAATGTGATTCCTATCTTGTAAGAAAGCAAATGAAACCAAAAACGTGGCTCTAGATGTAATATTGTCTTCTGAACGTTCAAGGAAATTAGAAAGATTAGATAAATTCTGAGAAGCATCACCATCTATTGATTTCCTAGAAGATGGAAGGTAATATAGCTTAGCAATTGATGGCAAGGCTTCCTCAGGAATTCCCAGTACATCCTTCATATAAGATTTAAACAGTTCAGATGGTGAAATAAGTTGTATTTGCAGAAAATTAAGTACATGGAGATTCATAGCTTTTAAGAAGTTTTCCAAATTCTCGATTCTAAAAAGCTAGTTGAAAAGATAAGGAAAAAAAGGTTAGCATTCACAAACTACAAGAGGTCGCAGAAAGATATCTGGAATAATTAAGAGAATCTGGGAAAGTAGGAGATTGAAGATGCAAATGGAAGAAAAAAACAGTAAAATGAGGGGAAGACGATTTTTTTTTTTTAAATGAATGAACTGCAAAAATGGCATTGAGAGACTCAAAAGTGAAGGGGAGGAATATGCAATGGTTGAGAAGGAAAAAGCGGAATTCCTTAACAAATATTTCTGTTCATTGAAGAGGGGCTAGGAGTAAGACCATAGAAAATGGACACAAATAGGATTGGACATGAGGTAAACTTTAAACAATTTTCAGATGATTTTGACCATGAGGAGCAAACTGAACTAAAAATGAATGAACCTTGCCACAAAAAATTCAAGCACAATCTTAAAATATGGCTGTTCAAACTAGCATACCCTGACTAACGAACTGACTTTCCCCTAAGATATGACATGACCGCCCAACCGACCGCCTACCTGACCCTCGCCCTTTCTCTTTTCTCTCCCTACCCAACTTACCCTCACCCCTTCTATCTCCTCTCCCCTCCTCCCAACCTCTATAGGTCTTCTCCTCTTCTTCCCCTTCCATCTATTACTTCACCCTGCTAATTATCCTGATTGCTTTATATAACTTTATTGTTAAAACTAACATGTACATTTGTATATATTTCTCGTATTATCATCCCCTGCCCTATTAACCGCTACCTGTTAATGTTATTATTGTAAAGCTTGTTGCTAAGTTATTAATATTATTATTATTATTATTATTGTAAAGCTTGTTGCTAAGTTAGGTTACATTGTGAACCGAGATGATGTTTTGCAAACGTGCCTCGGTATATAAGAAACCCTTAAATAAATAAATAAAGCAATAGAGCCAGAGTGGATACACCTAAGGGTATCACGGGAACCTAGATAAGGTCTGGCAGCTCCGCTGGATAATCTTTTCAGTGCTTCATTATCGTCAGAGGTAGTTCTGAAGGACTGGAGAGGGGCAGATGTGGTTCCTCTTCAAAAAAAATAAAGTAGAAGTAAAGAAGAGACTGAGAAGTACAGGCCGGTAGGTCTTACTTCTAAGATGAGTAAATGGAATGGAATCACTGCTAAAACAGGACAGTGCAGTTTCTGGAAGCCAAAAGATTACAGGATCCCAGGCAGAATGGTTTACCAGAGGTAGGCCTTGTCAGACAAATCCGGTCAGTTTCTTTGACTGGGTGACCAGAGAGTTGGATCAGGGGAGAGAGCTGGATATAGTGCACTTGGAATTCAGTAAGGCCCTTGACACGGTTGCACACAGGCAACTTGAAAATAAACTGAGTGCAGTAGCTGTGGGCCATATGGGGACTGATTGGGTTAGAAACTGGCTGAGTGAAAGGTGACAAAGGATAGTGGTAAATGGATTTCACTCTAAGGAGAAGAGTGTTTATTACTAGTGGTGTGCCACGGGAATCGGTTCTTGGACTGGTTCTTTTCCACATTTTTATAAGCAATATTGTGGAAGTACTATCTTTAAAGGTGTCTTTTTGTGGATGCTACCAAAATCTGCAGCAGGGTAGACTTCCAGGAAGGTGTGGAAAGCATGAGGAGGGCTCTAGCAAAGTTTGAGGAATGGTCTTGAGTCTAGCTACTAATATTTAATGCTAAAAAATACAGATTCATGTATTTGGACTGCACAACCCAAGGCAGCGGTACAGTATTGGGGGTGAAATTCTTCCATGCACGGAATGGGGTTAATTGTATCTGATGATGTTAAAGTGGTTAAACAGGTAGATAAGATGATGGCAAAAGCCAAAAAGATGTTATGATGCATAGAGAGAGAAATGGTCAGCAGAAAAAAGGAATACAGAGGCTATGTCAATATTCCAAAAGAGGTTTCACTAGGGACTTAATACAAAGTCCATAGCAAGACCTCTTTTGGAATATTGGGTACAATTCTAGAGACAGAACTATTAAGAGGAAATAAAGCAGATAGAGTCAGTCCAGAGGGTCAATGATCTTCATTATAAAGTATATTGGGTAGATTTTAAAAAGGCCGCATGTGTGCCCAAAGATATGCGCTATTTTATAAAGTATATGCGTAGGTTTTAAAATGCTCTTCACACGTGTCTGCAGTCTTTACAGAGAGAGAGAGAGAGCATTAAATAATTTTAGTCTTTGTAAGTGATAAAAAGGAGTTGATTTGTATAATGCAGCAAGCAGAGACTGCAGAGTACAAATCAACTCCTCTTGTTAGAATTTTCATTGCATTTAAGGTCTAAAATTCTTTAATGATGTCAATTTTATAATGAATACCTCTGAATGTTTCTGGAACACCACCCCTCAAACCCCAACACACCTCCCGAAAACTCACTTTGAATCAAAGTGTCCCTCTTACAATGGCCCATATATTGAGTGTCAGGCTGAGCTCCATAAAGAGTCTCTCTCTCTCTCACACACGTATTCTAGTAACATATATATGCTGGCTGAAGAAAATTAGTGGTTATGTGTGTGTTAGTGCTGGCCCTACCAATTTTTCTGGACACACCGCGCATCCTTCCCAGCTATTTAAAATTTGCATAGCTCGCGGTCCACTTACATGTATATGTGGCCATTTTTGCGAGAGTAAGGCTTTTAAAATCTACCTCTATGGGCACAAAGTTAAAGATATAAACAGATATACACCCTAAAAGAAAAGCAGGATAAGGAGATATGATAAAGACATTTAAATACCTCCAAGGTATCAATGCACAAGAGGTGGGCATTTTTTTTTTTACAGAAAGGAGCTTCTGAAATAAGGGGTCATTAGATGAGGGTAAAAGGAGGTAGATTCCAGAGAAATCTAAGGAAATATTTCTTTATAGAAATGGTGGTGAACTGCATGGAACAGCTTCTCTGGGGACATGGTAGAGCAAGGACAATATCTGAATTCAAGAAAGCATGGGCCATGTACAGGGGATCAATGTAGGAATGGTAGCAACTGTAGAATGGAGCAGTTGATGTGGATGGGTAGACCAGATGGGCCATATGGTTTTTTTCAGCCGACTTGTTTCTATGTTTCTGTCCTCAGTTACCATTGATGGCACAATGTATTCCACAATTCTTGTTATCAATGACTCTATTAACATTTCAGACTATTTCCTATGCAATGCAGCCACATTATCTCTTCACCTGGGAGAAAAGATATTTCACACTTAAACTTTACAGAACTCTGTGCCTACCTAGATCATTTGAATACAACCTCTACAGATGTGAAACACAGCATCACACCTATGAGATTGGAAGGATACTATGAACTGTTGTGAACCTGGTGCAAGATGGCCATGCTCCTTCATGGGAGCGTTTATTTGGCTTCACACCTACTGCTGATCATATTATTAATTTTCTCAATCATCATCATTTTGATTGTTATACAGCTTCTACTGTGCATTATTATGTTTTTCATATGGTCTAAGATAAAACACATTTACATGTCCTTGCAGCACCTGTCTTATAGATTACTAGATGCCTTTTAAGTCACAGCCTGTTTTGATTGGCTATTGCTTTATTCAATATCTGCTTCAATCCAGCATTACTCCAACCTTCTTCACTATATTGTTTCCCACATTCACCTCTAGTAGCTGGCTACTTCTCATACCAGCATACCCTTACTTATAATATTATAGTACCTTGAGACTTCCACCTCCTTTTCAGAATTTTCTGCACCCCTTATGCACTGTCTTTGACAGGCACTGGGGTGGTATATATTGGGTTACCTCACCCAGTATTGGCCACGCTACATAAGAGACAAAGGTTTGTACTCATGATGGGACTTGTTTATCTCCATGACTATGGAGAAGATACTGTACTGGACAGAGAAACCTGCAAGAAATAACAGAAAACATCACATATTGAAAGTAAAATTGTGCCTCTCATAGTAGAGTACAATGGTATCGCTACTATCAGCCTGACACAATTGCAAAGCAGCTGGCTCTCTCAATGCCCTCTTTATGGAAACCCATACATTTATGCTTTAGCATTCCCCCAAACATATTCTCATTCATTGGAATGAAAAAGAAAAAATATGTGGGAAATGTAAACATATCTCACAATAGATTTCAACAAGGTTCCTTGATTTAATGTGGCCCAGGTCTGAACTATGGCTTTCTGGGAAGTATTGCACAATAGGAAGATCTGACCATGGGTTGTCAGTGTGTAGACCAATTGTGAATTGTCTCTTCCCTTGATAGAAAAACAGAATTTCCTGAACTTCTAAAGAATGCTAATTCAACTTCTTTCATGAGGGAAGTGCCACTTAGATGTCCTGGAGAATCAAGGAAGGATCTCAGCACATCAAAAAATATAGTACCACTGTACAGGCCAGGTCATGGGAAACAAAGGCAGATGTATAGATAAGAATAATAAACTTTTTCTTAATATAAATATTAGTTGTTTGTAAAACAGTAGGGGGAGGAAAAGAAAGGAGAAAAAGAGATGGTACAAGCCTATAGTAAGGGGGTGAGTGAGCTTAAAGATTCATCCTTATTCCACACCCTCCTCCATCCCTCTCTCTAGGACCATTTCACATACACACATGGCTTCTACAAGATCTACATAGGTCAATATTCAAATGGGCTTGTCTGGATAAATTCGGAACCTAATTGGCCGAGCCATGAGGTTTAAATTTCCCTCCCTGCTAAATGGCTATGTTTTAGCTGTGTAAGTGATTACATGGCAAACTCTTAGCCATATGAAAGAAAGAGGCAGGGGAGGGGCTATTCCTGGATGTGGCTTAAGTTATCTGGCTAACTCAAGTCAGGAAAAAACCTGTCCTAGAGTTAGCTGGAAAAGTGGCAAACCGGTCCCACTCTTCACACAAACAAGCAGTTGAGCAACCCCCAAGCTCTCCCTCCCAATCCTACCAAATGTTCAGTTCTAGAGTGCCAAGCTAGCTCCCTCCCACTCCCCCAAAGAGCACCCTATCCTGATCCTCAAACATGAAACTCCAAAAGTGCCTAAGCTAGTGTTTGGAATGCCACAGTATTTCATAAACTTGGATACCAAAGTGTGGCAGGAGATCAGAGCCCCTTCCATCGCTGCTGTTATTCCACAATAATGCTGAGATGAACTTTGATTGAAGAAGTGCTAAGGCTTGAGGGTGAGAGGAAAAATAGATACAGAAGGAAATCCCTTGGGATACAGAAGAAGGTTGGTCCCACACCAAATCAAGAATCTCTTCCACTCGAAACTATAGGATTTCCTGGTTGATGACTTTTGAGCTAAAATCAGCACATCCTCCATCTCCTTCAGAAAGAGTAAGTTGGAAACTATTGCGCTTTCAAAATCCATGCAATAGATTGGAAGTATGCTGAGGTAAGTCCAGCAGGGAATCAGATGGGATCCCTGTGGAATCCTCCTCCTCTCCTGACCAATGGGGAACACTAAACTAGGAGCCCAATGATGAAGGAGACTGTGACAGAGACCTCCTCTGTGGGAAAACATCCAGAAGAAACTCAGAGTGGATGCAGCCTATTTCTTCCTCTTCCGATTCATGAAGGGACTCCCCTGGAGGAGGAGAACTAACTCTCAACACTGGAAGCTCCTACGGAGAAGTATGTACTGGTGTGGACCTTGAAATAGCCCCACTGTGCGAGAATATTTCCTCCATCTTGGAGAAGAGAGGATCTCATCTCCCTTTTCAGAATTCAGCGGACAAAGAAATTCTTTACCAGTTCTGATAACTGGCTCCCACTGGTTGAGGAAACTGCTGTACTGAAGTTAAAAGCTTAGATATCCTCTTCATATACCCAGGTTGGTTTTTGGTTATTGAGGGCTCTGTAAGGTCATAGGTAGTTTTGAACACTGGGCCCCACAGGCATGAGTCAGAAGCTTTAACAAGCCACCCAATCAGTGGGAAGTGAGAGAGTAGCTAGTACTGTTAGTCTTTAGGTGTTTGTGGGTGGAGTTATAATAAAGTAGGTTGTAATTGGTTAGCAGGTAGACACATCCTTCATGCATAGCTACTTTTAAATATTAGCCAGTGGGGAGTTCTCTGCTGGCACAATGTCAATTATTTGTAGAGGACAGGAAGTGAGCTGCATCACGCTGGATTTGCAGGGTTGTGCTGGATCTTCCCCTTTGCCTATCCAGGTGCAGCTATCTTGTTTGTTTCTGTAACCTGTTAAGTTAGGAAACCCGTGTTATATTCTGAACTTTTGTTGCTTCCATTAAACCTTACTGAAAAGTGTGATTGTTGTGTGATATTTGAATCAGACCCTGACAGGCTGCTGGTGAAGCTGAAGAGGAACCTGGTGCACCACAGCAGCTTCACCTGCTGTAAAGGTGGCTGGCTCCGAAGCAGCCACTAGCTGCATCAGCAATTCGCATTGATCTCACTCACTCCATAGTCCATTCTGGTAGCTTCTTCCATGTCATACTGTCCACTGTGGGACTCTTAGGCTTCTGCACCAAAGTGCTCCACCAATGGATTCTTGGCCTGCCACACTGAGCATGCCACCTTAGAATATAAGCTCTGTACAGATGACATGGATGGCACTCCGATTGCACCAGGGTCTGGGCAAAAGAAGTAGCTTGGCACCATGGGGATCTTCCATCCCATGAATGACAATTGGATCTATACTGATGAGGCTACTTCTTGCTTTGGCGTTGATGGGGGGCATGCTCCAATGAAGCCCTATAACCAGTAAAACTAATCTCTTTTACAGCTCTGAAAGGGACAGTCCCAAAGGGGGTTCCTCGGGCTGAATAGTCTGTCTTCTTTCTGTAACAGGAAAGGGAGAGTTTTTGAACTCTCATAGGACTGAAGTGGATACATCTCTCTCATTTCTGTTCCAATGGCTGTGACACAAAAAAGAACACCACTTCTCTGTATTGTGACTATTAACAATACAAGTGGTTTCCCTGAAGGTAGGGGAGGGAAGTAAGTGCCATAGAATTGGTTTTAGAAAATAATGATACAATTCTGAAATATAATAGATGTTAATTTACAGTAATAATTATTTAGACTCAAACTCTTAAATTCATTAGAATTTATTAAAAAATACAAATTAAAGAAACTTATTTAAATAAATACAATTTCCTTAAGTACTTTCCAGTACTTTCCATTTTTAACAATTTCAAGTGAAATATTCACCAGGTAAGTGTATATCTTTTAACTATTTGCCTTTCATTATTAACTTCTTTTGTTTCCTTTTGTTTAGGCTTTTTGAAAAAAATTAAAATGCTAACCTTTATTTTTCTGTTATACAAGGATTCAGTAACAGAAAAATACTACATAAGTTATAGTAAAAAAATTAACAAAAATTTGTAGTAAACATTTCTTAAATAAAAATGATTCTTTTCTCAAAAGTTTCTCAAATTTTGTGTCTTGCAGGTTTCAGTTCTTTCTCAGAAAATCACTCAGATAAAAATTATTTTAATTTTCAATAAGTGAAAACACTAAACTTCTGTCAGTCTTTTCTTCTGTATCAATCTGTGCACATATTTCTTTGTGTGTTTCTCTAACAGCGCACAAAAATAGAGCTCAGTCTTTACTGGTGATGATGGACTATGTAGGAACACTTTCTTCTTCTTCTTGAACTCTTCGGTCCTCTGGCCCATCGCAACACCTACTATCCTGAGCTTTAACAAAATAAAAAGAGAGACTATTTACACTTTCACGAGTTATCTTCTGCAAGGATCTATGTATTGCATATATATCATTCACTGGAACCATTGAACTGAGTTATGAACTAACTAATAAAAATAAACCACAAAAAACTGTGCCCTTATCTAATTTCTCTTTTAACTTACTGAAATAAACTTTTCTTTTATACAAACCTTAAAGTACAGTAGATGTTGAAATTGTAACTTTAAATTTCCAATTTTCTCCTTTTGTTTGCCAACTCTTAAAGGTTCTGTTTGCAAAACCTTCTTCAGGGACTCTCCTAGTATGCAGGGGCACACTGTAGTCCCCAGAGCCACTTCTGTCTCCTTTTGGACAGCTCACTCTACTGCATCAACTTGCTCAGCCCATGAGGGCTGTCATGCCCTGCTGGTGGAAACAGGAGCAGCCTCTATTTCCTTGACCATGATATCTAGCCCCTCAAATGGACAGGGTACCCATGTTGGAATTATAGTGAACATCTCCTCAGTCTCGGGCTGGGGCATCAGCTGGAGTCCAGATGCTATGCTTGGGGCAGCAGTCTTGCACTGTCCCTGGCTGCTGCTACTGCTGCTGCTACTTCCTCCAATATCCTTCAACTTTACTGGGGAATGGCATCCATAGTGCACTACTTTGAAACAGGATGTGCCATGCGTCATTAACTGCGTGCACAAACAGGAGACTGGCGAATAAGAAGAGAAAGAAGCCTGGGAGGCTGCTGGTGGACCCCATCTCGCCGGCGGCTGAGGAGAGGAAGAGGTCCGGTAGGCCGCCGGTGACTGAGAAGAGGAAAAAGCCCATTCTCCTGCTTTTCTGTGTGCTGGCCTTAAGACCACGTGTGACCAATACGTACTCTATGCTGATATTATTGTTCATCGCAAGATTAGCATAGAGGAAGTGCTAGCCCCACGAGTTTTGAATAGCACAGGGCAAGCAAGCAAGGAGCAGCGGGAGAACATGTTCCTTCCTCTTCTCAGCCGCTGGCAGCCTCCAAGGCCTACTCTTCTTCTTGGCTGCTGGCGACCTTCCGGACCCAATGGGAACCTGCCTGTGTTTTGTCTTTGTGTATGTGCGTGAAAGGGAACCTGCCTGGGTTTGAGTGTGTGTGTATGAATGGTAGCCTGTCTGGGTGTGTGTGTGAGAGAGAATGGTAAGCTGCCTTGGTGTGTATGAATGGTAACCTGCCTGGATGTGGGTATGTATGTAGTGTGAATGGTAATCTACCTGTGCGTGTGTGTGTGAATGGGAGCTTACCTGGGGGGGGGTGTTTGTGTGAATGGGGCTTACTTGGGGGGGATGTGAATGGGAGCCTGCCTGAGTGTGTGTATATGTGAGAGAGAGAGAAAGAGCAAATGGGAGTGAGAGCCTGTGTGTGGGTATGAGGGAGTGTATGGGTATGTGGGAGTGGGAGCCTGTATGTGAGAATGAGAGCCTGTGTGTGTGTGTGTGTGTGTGTGTGTGTGTACGTATGTGTGGGAGAGGGAGCCTGCATGTGAGAAAAAGCATGTGAGAGCTTGTGTATTTGTGTGGCAATATGAAGCTGTGTGAGAGAGAATGTGTGTGTCTATGAGGGGGAATGGGAGCCTGCATGTGAGAGACAGCATGTGAAAGTGAAAGCCTCTGTGTGTACTTGTGTATGGGAGTGGGAACCTGCATATAAGAGCCTGTGTGTCTGTTTGTGAGAGCATGTAAGAGTGAGAGCCTGTGAATGTCTGAGGGAGAATGGGTGCCTGTGTATAACAGCATGTGGAATGAAAACCAGTGTGTGTATGTTTGTGGGAATGGGAACATGTGAGAGCCTGTGTGTATGTGTGGGAATGGGGGCCTGTGCATGAATAAGAGATTGTAAGGGTGAGAGCTTGTATGTGTGTGGGAATGGGAGCTTGTGTATGAGAGATAGCATGTGAGCATGAGAGCCTTCATGTGAAAGAGAGCATATGAGAGAGGGAGCCTGAATGTATATGAGAGAGGGAGCCTGGGTGTATATGAGAGAGAGCATGCAAGAGTGGGATTCTGTGTGAGAGAGAGCATACATGTGAGAGAGTGCCTGTGTGTGTGTGTGCGCGTGTGTGTGTGTGTGTGTATGGAGGAAGGAAAGAAGACAGGAGGAGAGAGAAGAAACAGAAGAATAAAAGAGACCCTGAAAAAGAAATAAGAAAAAGACAGACAAGGGGAAAAAGAGCCTGGGACCAAATGATTAGAAAAACAAGATCAGAAAACAGGTAAAAAATATAATTTTGTCTTTCAGCAATTGGACTATACCATTTTTGGGAGTGTGCATTTCTTATATATTTGTACTTTGCTTTTTCTTCAGTATTTCAGAGTTCAGAGTCTGGTTTTGCCCGCATATTTCTGTTTCTAATTTGTAGTCCCTTATTCTGTATTAGGTAAGGGTCTGTGTATGATGCGCATGTGTGACAGAGGTGCAGTATTTTGACAAGCTTGTAGTTTCTTTTTAGGGTTTGTAGCAGTTTGGCTTGTTTTGTTTGCCCAGTAGGTGGTGTATTAATGTTCTAGGGCCTGGTGTTTCACACACAAGCTCTCACAGGCAGCCACACAGGAGAGAGAACCTATGTGTGAGAGAGAGAGGGAGTGTGTGTGTGAGAGCATTAGCATGTATATGAGAGAGGGGATGTGTGAAAAAATGAATATGTTAGTTTGTGTGCATGAATGAGAGAAAAAAGTGATAGTTTGTGTGGCCCTATTTCCCCCAATCTGTGATAAACTCAGGGGGAGTGGAAATCAAAAGCTCCAAGGTATGGAGAGCTTATCCTTATTATTTGTAATTATTGGGTATAATTTGATGTTTCTGTTATTTTGAAACATTTTACTGGGTTTTTTTGGGAGAAAATATTAGAATATTTTTTTAATTATTGGATGTTTTATTCATCAGATGTTTTGAAATATTTTATTGATGTTTTGGAAATGTTAGAACAAATGTATGCAAGTTTTTTAAAATTATTGGATGTTCATCTGCTGTTTTGACATTTATTCTTTTCATTAGCATGGGTTTAATATTATGAGTGTTTTATATCTCTTTATTTTATTGCTTGATATTTTGCGAGGAATAATAATACACAATTGGGCTTCTGGTTTCCAGTACAGCTATTGGTGGCACGTTTCTATTTTGTATTTGGTGAGGGTTTGTCTGCATTTTAAAGGTCCAGTTCGAATTTTTGCTTTTAAAATGATGGTACTTGCCATCACTGGCTTTAATGGCATTATGATCCTCACTTCCTCATTTCTATTTTAAACAGAAGTTTGCTCTTTATTAAATTAATTTGCCTGCAGAAACATGGTTTTGAATGTTCTTGCAGAAAATATTTTTTTCATTCACATATTTTATTGTAACTGATGTTAGTAGATTAGGTGATTATTTTAAGGGATGGATTTTGTTAATTTCCCCTTTAAGGACTGGGTTGCTATGAGCATAAAATTGATAGGCCTTTTGCATCAAAGAAAGTAGTGCTCACAAGGTAATGTAGCAGGGTGAACTGTCTTCTAGGGCACCTGACAGCAGCAAATTTTCTGGTGCACCACCAACTTCAGCAGACACCCTAGACCCCTTCCCAGACCTGCTCTTTCGAAAGCACAGATCAAATGTGGCTCAATATGGGCTGGTGGGGCCAGGATAACACTTACATCCACTTCTAGGAATAAGTTAGAGCTGCACCTGAAACATTGTAGGGCCATGGGCTGCAGCTGCTGAAAAGTGTGGCAGTCTATACATTTGGCAGTGCTTATCGTGGTACACCCCATGAGAGATAGATGATGTAATAATACCTGGGGATATCCTGAGGTCCAAACAAGGTTCCTTCCCTGACTGATGGGAAGTGATGGACCAAACTGGCTAAAGATTCTCTGTTTACTGGAGGCCATCTCTCCTTGGAATGTGATGGCGGGCTTCGTCTCCCATCCCGACTGGAATCGGATGGCCATGATGGAACTCCCTTGAGTGTTCACACAACTCGATGGTGACAGTATAGGCCTCTGCTCTTGAACTTGAATGCATTTCTCCTTTGCTCTCAAATGGTGCACACTCCTGCTTTTACTCTCCTCATGCTAAGCTAGCCACACCCTTGGCTCGTGGTGCTTTATAACTCCTGAATGGCTGAACGCTGATGACAGGCTGCTTGACATCATGTTTATGCAAACAACTATCTTCTTCTACATCTTTTGGTGCATTTTGTCCCACCGAGCTATCCCAAGCAGGGAGCGGTTGCCATCTTATATACCTTCACAGTTTTACACCAAAACCTCCCAAACCACAAAACATTGTAAAACATCTCACTTCTCTTCACTACTGTTTGAATTCACTTTTTTCATGCCCTCAGGTCTCTGTTTGGGCACCATCTTGTATAACCCCCTTCTTTGGGGACCTCCCAGAATGCAGGGGCATGCTGTATTCCCCAGGGCCACTTCTGTTCTCAACTCTCTGTCTCCTCTTAATTCACACTAACGTATTTCAGAGCTGGCACTAGGGTATAGGGGTTCTTTCCAGTGGAAAGGAACATAAAGCTCCGGGGCCCTAGATTCATGGGGATAGATATCGATGCAAAGTTTCTCAGTCTCTCTCTCTCTCTCTCTGGTTGCTCTCTCACTTGTACTCACTATTCTGATGTTCTTGCTTTCGGCACCTCTGACTCTGAAAGAAGACGCTGGACACACTGGTGGGCTGTTCAATAAATATTTACTGCAACCAAAAATACTCCAAACAATTCTCCAAATAACCTTCTCATAAAAATAAACAGTCATCAGTTTTATAAGCTAAACTGGCTAAAGATTCTCTGTTTACTGGAGGCCATCTCTCCTTGGAATGTGATGGCGGGCTTCGTCTCCCATCCCGACTGGAATCGGATGGCCATGATGGAACTCCCTTGAGTGTTCACACAACTCGATGTGACAGTATAGGCCTCTGCTCTTGAATTGAATGCATTTCTCCTTTGCTTTCAAATGGTGCACACTCCTGCTTTTACTCTCCTCATGCTAAGCTAGCCACACCCTTGGCTCGTGGTGCTTTATAACTCCTGAATGGCTGAACGCTGATGACAGGTGAGTGGGCTCCTAGTGGGGATGGGATGATAGAGATGGTGGGGATGATAGAGAGTGGGCTCCTAGTGGGGATGGGATCTTCCTCCTCTTTCTCTGGTGGTAAATGTTGAGCTTCTGGTGATAGAAAGTCCTAAAAAACATTCAAAATCCGAAATATATTTTGTTGTGTTGTGCACCGTTCCGGTCAGCTTTTGCTGAGTGTACGGTATATAAAAGTTGGAAATAAATAAAATAAATAATTTCATTAAAAATCTCTTTTCCTTCTTGATGGGCAGAAAATGGTGGCAAAAGAATTCCTTCCAAAACAACAAGAACAAAACTCTCTGCAAAATTTCTCTGTCAGGTCACTGCTGTCCCTTCTTAGCTGAGTGGAAAGGGATTACAGAACATTATCCTGGCCTCCCAAAGCAAGGTGAAAATCCTCCTAAGATAGGATCAGGTTCCACACCAAAAACCAAAACCTCTACTCAAAAACTCTGTGGAGTATTGTGCCTCTTCCCCTTATCAGGCTGTGGGGCTCTGAGAGTTGGGTCTGTGTTGGCACCGTCTGATCAGATCACCCCACGTGTTATGGCTAATTCATTCCTGCTTGTTGATGGAAGATCGGCAAAACATTTGGAGATACGTTTGCCACAGAATATCCATTATGAGTTATCTGAGTAACTTTACCTGGATAACTTTAGGCCAGCTAGAGCGCGCACAATATGGTGCTATTCAGCTAGATATTTTAGTCCACCCTCATCACGCTTTCAGCCCTGCCCACTTTTTGTACGGGTAATATTTTCTGTGCATAAAGTTACCTGGAAAAGGAGGGGGACATTTTCAAAAGAGAAGACTTATGTGGATAAAAGAGTTAATCAGTTTTCTACTGACAATTGTTTTGGGGTTTTTTTTATCTCTTCTGTCTGCTACTTGTTGCCATGCACCCTTATCGTGCTATGCATGTCATCAAAGGAGTCTTCATTTCTCTGATGTTTCTCTTCTGTATGTAATCCCTGACTCGTCATACTCAGATAGTGGTAACCGTCTAACCGAGGCTATATTTCAAATCACAGTTTCAGCTGGTAAACGTCTCATGTTAAAATATCTCAGACTGCAGTGTTTCTTGAGTAAGGGAAAAGATTACTTTCAAGACCCTTGCATTGCATTCCTTTAAGTGCCAGTTCACAGTTCACAGTTCTTGTATACAGCATAGATGAGTGTGTACAAAGCACACTAGAACATAAGAACTTGCCATACTGAGTCAGACCGAGGATCCATCACATCCAGTATCTTGTTTCCAACAGTGGCCAACCCAGGTGACAAATACCTGGCAAGATCCCAAACAATAAATAGATCCCATGCTCTTATTGTGCAGTGATAAGTAGTGTCTATTTCTTAAATCTACTTTGTTAATAACAGTTTATTGATTTCTCCTCTAAGAAATTGTCCAAACCTTTATTAAACCCAGCTATTCTAACTGCCTTAACCACATCCTCCAGTAATGAATTCCAGAGCTTAACTGTGCACTGAGTGAAAAATAATTTTCTTTTTGATTTATTTTGTATGTTCTATATACTAACTTCATGGAATGCCCCCTAGTTATCATATTTTTTAAAACAGAGTAAATAACCAATTTACATTTACCTGTTATATTCCACTTATGATAAGAACATGAGAACAAAAGAAGTTGCCATACTGGGTCAGACCGAGGGTCCATCAAGGGCAGCATCCTGTTTCTAACAGTGGCCAATCTAGGTTACATGATTTTATAGACCTCTATTATATCCCCCCTTAGATGTCTCTTCTCCAAGCTGAACAAACCTAACCTCTTTAGCCTTTTCTTGTAATGGAGCCGTTCAATCCCCTTTGTCATTTTGGTCACCCTTCTTTGTACCTTTTCTAATACAACTATATCTTTCATGAGATATGGTGACCAGAACTGCACACAGCACTCTAATTGCAGCCTCATTATGGAGCAATACAGAGGCATTATCACATTCACATTTTATTCTCTATTCCTTTCCTAATAATTCCTAACATTCTATTTATTTTTTTGATGGCTGCTGCACCAAAGATTTCAAAGTATTGTCCACTATGATGCCCAGGTCCTTTTCCTTGGTGACAACTTCTAATATGGAGCCTAACATCATGTAACTGCAGTGTGGGTTACTTTTCCCCATAGGCATCACTTTGCACTTGTCCATTTAAATGCCCAATCTTCCAGTCTCACAAGATCATCCTGCAATTTTTCACAATCCTCTTGAGATTTAACAGCTTGGAATAATTCTGTATCATCTGCAAATCTAATAACTTCACTTGTTCCCTTTTCCAGATCATTTATAAATATATTAAAAAGCACCAGTCCCAGTACAGATCCTTGAGACACGCCACTGTTTACCTTTCTCCACTGAGAAAACTGATCATTTAGTCCTACTCTCTGTTTCTTGTCTTTTAACCAGATATAATCTACAATAAGACATCGCCTCCTATCCCACGAGTTTTTATTTTCTCAGGAGTCTCTCATGGGGCGCTTTGTCAAATGCCTTCTGAAAATCCAAATACACCATATCCACTGGCTCACCATTGCCCACATGTTTATTAACTCTGTCAAAAAAATGTAGCAGATTGGTGAGGCAAGATTTCCCTTGTGTAAATCCATGCTGGTTGTGTCCCATTTAACCATGTCTTTCTAATCTATATGTTCTGTGATTTTGTCCTTTAAAATATAGTTTATGATTTTTCCTGGCACTGAAGTCAGACACACCAGTCTTATACTTTCCTAGATCACCCCTGGAACATTTTTTAAAGATTGGGTTACACTGGCTACCCTCCACTTTTCAGGCATAGCATGTGTATGGGTGCTCGTTTTAAAATTACCATCTTAACCTTTGTAATTTCACCTTTCAGTTTTTTTCTATTTTTCTCATTTTATTAAAGTCTGCCTTTTGAAAATGTAATGCTGGAGTTGTGGATTTAATTAATGTCTTCCTAGTCATTAAGTCAAATTTGATTGGATTATGCTCACTGTTGCCAAGTGGCCCCACCGTTGGGCCTGCCAGGAATCAAAATGGTGTCAGTGGCCCTTTGCCCTTACCATGTGACAGGGGCTACTGGTGCCATTGGTCGGCCCCTGTCACATAGAAAGAGCAATGGATGACCCACGCCATTTTCTAAGATGGCGCCGGCAGTCCATTGTTCCTACCATGTGACAGGGGCTGACCAATGGCACTGGTAGCCCCTGTCACATCATAAGGGCAAAGGGCACCAATGCCATTTTGATTCGTGGTAGGCCCGATGGCCCGAGAGGGAGACATCGCTCGTGGGACCCCGCTGGACCACCAGGGCTTTTAATAAATCTTGGGGAGGGATCGGGATGATGGGCGGGTTGTAATAAAGTAAAATTGAAGGGTTGGGGTGTTTTTTTTCCGATTCATTTTTTTTTCGATTCGTTTTTCGGGTTTATTGTTTCTGATCCGTACTGCCGAAAAACGACCCGCGGGAAAACAAAATTTTCCCATGAAGCACCCGAACCGAAACTCGACCCGACATGGAAAAACGAAGCTCATCTCTATTCATATCCAAAATAAAAAGTCTCTATGGAGAAGAGAAGAGTCAAACAGAAAATAGCAGTAAAAATATGCTGCCTCTGGAAAAGGAAACTAAAGTCCATACTCTAAGATGGTGGTCTGGCTTTATATACCAGAGGAACTCACCAAATACTCTCTTCCACATGGGGGAACTCTAATCCCACACTATAGTTATTATGTTTCCTCCCAAAACAGAAGTGGATTGCTCCTATACCTGTTCCTGGTATGGATCCAAGGGATCTCTACATTTATGTGAAATGTTGATTTTGTATCCCTGGAGCAAATTCAGCCTCCATCTTACATACAGTTTATATAGTTGGATAGATTAAAAAATGGCCAGCGGGTTCAGTAAGTCCAGTCTCTTTCTGGTTATAGCAATCACTACAAATTATCATGGCATGGTGTCCTCAACTTGCTCGAGGAAGAGATCTTAGTGCCACTCAAGTACTTTCTTGATTTCTCTTGCAGAAACTTGATCTTATTGTGATGTAACTATATAGATAACAATTTTATTGTTACCCTGATATTTGTGGCAGTAAATTTTATTTATGCATGCTTTTTATATACTGTCATTCCAATAGAAGATCACAACGGTTTACATAAATTGCATTTGATTACATTGTAAAATATTGTATTAATGAGTTATTTAGAGTAATGGTATCTATTGTAATACTATTAATTCATCAAAACATTCAAAGTTAGCAATCTAATAAATTATTAGTTTCAGATTGGAATGGATTTTAGTCAAATATTATTTGATGTGCTGAAAAGAAGTAATATTTCTGGAGTAATAATTTTCATTAAGTGGCTTATATGATATCTCTTTATATTAGTTCGTAGGCTTTTCTGAAGAGCCAGGTTTTAAGTTCTTGTTTGAATTTGTTTTTTTCCGTTAACAGTCTTATTGATCCGGGTAGATCGTTCCATAGTTTGGGTCCTGTATTGTGAACATTCGTTCTCTTATTTGGGTTGATGAGTGTTTAGATTTCAAAGAATTGTAAGGAGATTTTTGTTTTGAGATCTCTTTGTGGGCTGTAGCTTTTTTTTTTTATTGTTAATGACCCTTCAACATCCCTTCCATATCATCTGTTGACCCCCATATCATCTATTGAGTGGGAAACAATCACTTTGCTAGAACATGATTTTTTTCATGTAGTATATTGTGATTTTTAGAAGCAATAAAACAAGTTCTTTCTCTAAATATCCTTAGTTAGGATGAAATTCTAAAAAATGCACTCAATTTATCACTTCTTCCTTTTTCTTTCTGTTCACTCTTTCTGCATGGCCTTCCCTGAAAAATCTCATACACGCTCTTCCCTTCCTCATGTCCTCTTTCTAAGTTTGCTGGTTCTTGATTAAAATGTTGGCTTTAACTTGGAATTAACCTGATTAATGTAATTGAAAGCAAAAGTCTGCAGCTCAGCACTTTGGGTGATGAGTGGAGATGGATTAAGAAAGAAAGCTTTCAAATTGAATACACTTCTCTCCTCTGGCTGTTAATTGCACCGTTTACTGCTACTGGACTCGCTGACCGCCAGTCTTTAGTCCAGTTAATGATGATACACAGTCCATACTTTCCAGCGATAATTAAAAAACATTTCAGCTGACACTGCTGTGGGCTGAGCAATCCTGTCTCCAGGGCTGAAAACTCAGATCTGGAGCTGGCCAGGTGCTTTCAGGGAGAGCATTTTAGCATGAATGAGGCACGAGCAAGGGATAAAGTAATGATCCCGTGACTTGAACATAGGGCTGAGAACTCTGGTAAAAGAGACTGAGGTTCAGGCTCCTAACAGGAGGGAAAGTGGTGGTCACTTCAGAAGCACAAAAGTCAGTCTCGGAGGGAATCCACCCCCCCCCCCCCTCTAGTCATTGGCCAGCAAGAGCACCCGAGTCACTTGGACAAGTTGTACTGGGGAAGAGTGAGGATAGGGGAGTAGGAAAGAGGATACATGACAAATGTCAGCAGGTTCTTTCATATAGTACCTCCAAACATTCAGGGAGCAATTGTTAAACAGTGCGAGTTACTTTTCCCTCTGAAAATTTGGGGGACTGCGGGACTTGTGCCCATGCACTTTGCAATTGTAAAGTATGCAGGGTAAAGCACTTGCAGGGACTGAATAATGAAAGCCCCTCTCAGACCTTATTTTCTCCAACCCGATCCCAACTCCATCCTGAGCCCCGCCCCTTTCTAGTGCGGCTAAAATGGACAGCGTGCACACTTTTAGTGACAGTACACGGGACGGGGGGACGGACTGTTTTTATAAGGTATTTTGCTGCCAGTAAACACATCTTTAGCCTCGGAAACATGTCCGAAAATTTGCCTCTCATGTTAGAAAGTGCTCGTCAAACTGTTGCTGCCCAGAGAGAAGCAAACCCTGACATTTCCTTTCCTTCTGCTTCCACAGATGTTATGCTGCATGGGACAAAGATGATTCCCTTATACACTTCTGCCATAAGGCATGGTTAACAAGCTTCATGAAAACCTGCAGTATCAAAATACTGATATCCACTCTAAAAGGGACATGAGAACTTGTATTAAGTCTTACATTCCCTTTCTTGGCAGCACTGCAAGTCACTACACTGCCTATGAAGGCGTCACGTTCTCCCACACCAGTTCTTCGGCAGAATTAGCAGAGGGTTAGAGGGCGTTGGTGGTGCATGAAACCTGGAGTAAGCACCAAAATCACAGGGAATAAAACATTTTAGGTTTTTGTTTGAGGGGGGGAGGGGGAGCTAGTAGTTCCCTCCTATTCCTTTATACTTTCAGCTCAAAGGGAATGGAGGCTGTGATCCAGTGCCATGGGCCTTTATCCACAACCACCTGGGGCCAGCCATTGTGGCAATGATCCTTGGCCAGGGGTCATGGCAATCTCGCACTTCCTTTGAAGCATGCGATTGTGTTCTCTGAGTTTGGCCACTGTGAGTCACTTCAAAGTGATGGCCAAGGCCACCTTCCCCTGCCCAAGAGCTGCGAGTACTGCTTCTGCAGCATCCCCAGCCTGCCATGGGAGGAAAGGCTTGGCCTGGGAAGCAAACCTGCATCCTCGGCACAGCAGTGCATGGCACCGCTGCTGAGACGCCAGCCCGGTCTTTCATTTCTACATGCTCCTGCCAATTTTCTAGAAAGTCTTTCCGAATCATAGCTTAAAGGAAGCTGAGCTAGCTGTGCCCTGTGCTAAGGCTCCATGATGCTGTGCGGTAAGGAAGATGTTCTTTGTTTCTTGGACCTTTACAAAGAGTTGAGGAATTGCAGCCTGGCAGGCATTTGTCCTGGCTTCAGGCTTGTGCTGAAGTCACTGCTAATAACCAAATTTCTCATATAGAGCTCTTGCAAAACATTTGAAAATTGAATGGATTTAATGTGTTTCCTTTTTAATATTTAGAGCTCAGAACTGATCTGTGCAGCACTAGCTTAGAACAACCGCACGAGATTCAGGATAGGAAGATAAGTATTTAATTGTGGACATAGACAGTGTATCATACATACCTGTTTTTAATATGCAAATGCTACACCATCTGTCAGATCCATAGCAGTGTACTGTACGCGCCTACACCATGCCTTACAATTATTCTTGTCAGCAGAGCCTGCCCTTGGAGTAGCAAGAGCTGTTCCATCACTTTTTCCTGTGACACTTACTGGAAAGAGCTATGATGAGCTGGAATAGCCATGACCAGTTAAGACGGCCTCACCACTCCCTACAATGTTTCCCTCTTTTAGGAGAGGCTGGAACTGAAATAGTTGTGAATAGAGATCAGTTGGACAGGGTCGGCTCCTTACACTTTCAGGTGGCATGGAGGAGTCGAGCAGCGGGCTACAAACCAGGGAAACCAGGATTCAAATCCTTGTGACCCTGGGCAAGTCACTTTACCCTCTGGTACAAGCTTAGATTGTAAGCTCTTTGGGGATAGGGAAATACCTACACTACCTGAATGTAACCTGCTTTGAAGTACTAAAAAGCAGACTATAAGTAAATGCAGTCATTTTTGTGGAGAGAGGCTAGGACTGGGATTCCCACGTTTATATTATACGGGGATGTAGAGCGAAGATCCAAAATAACTCTTTTTCACTCTATCCAGCACTCCTTCACTATTGACTACATTAGTCCAGGCCAAGAATGTTCTGGAATTTTAGAGAAACTCAGACCCAGAAGCAACTTTCCCAATGCTGCAGATCACTTTACTTAAGGACTGTGACGGTCTTAAGCTTTAGAAGGGAACTGGAGGACAAAACAGTCTGGACTCGCTACAGAAAATGACTTATTCACAGTGACGCAGAACAATAACAGAAACAGCCTACTTTTCTCAGCAGCCTAAATCAAGACTTCCAACATTCACAGTGTCGACTGGATATTTGCCTTTCTACACCACAAGGCCTCCCCTCCTGGGCCTGCTTTCTTAATCTGCTGCTCAGGGAAATGTCCTGGGAGCAGGATTCCCTTCTGGGCTGTGCTGTAAGGTAGACCAGGCTGAATGTCTGGTCCTGGTCTTTTAAGAGGGTCTTGATCAGAGGTGTATTAAAGGGGGGGGGGCAAGGTGGGTGGTCCACCCCGGGTAATAACAGGGGGAGGGGTGCCATTGCCACCAGTATATATAAAGGTCCTGTGGCGGCACAGAGAAGTAACATGCTGGTGGGGTTCCTCCTCCCCATCAGCAAAAGCGAGGTCCTGTGGTGCCGCTGGCCTTTCACCGCAGCCAGTGGCAGAAAGAAAGGTCCAAAATGTGTGTGAGAGAGCGAGAGATTAGTCCTGTGAGAGTGAGTGCTTGTGTATGAGAGGGTGTGTGTGTGTGTATGAGAGGGTGCCTGTGTTTGTGTGTGTGAGGGTGCCTCTGTGTGTGTGTGTATGTCTGTGAGTGCCTGTATGGGTTTCTGTGAGAGAGCATGCCTGGGCCTGTGCATGTGTGACTGTATTTATGTGTGTGAGGGTGTGCTCTCATCCCATCCACAACAATCTCAGGATGACTAGAAATATAAAGTTTCCAGGTATGGAGAGCGAGATATTTTTTTTATCCTTGTTGGTTTTAATTATTAGGTGTGATGTGTCTGTTATTTTGAAATATTGTATTAGTGTTTGGTAATTCTTTTCATCATCTGTTTTGGTATGTATAATTTTTTAGTATGGTTTTACTATTCTGATTGATTTATATTTGATTGTATTGTTTTGAGGAATAGTGATGTTCTGCTTTTCCATTATTGCACTGCATACAGAATCTGGCTTGTTGTGGTTTCCAGTTCAGTTTTTGTCTGCATATATGTATGTGTAAGTATGTGTGTGTTAGTGTGTGTGAGAGAGGAGAGGAATCATGTGTGTGGATGAGAGATAGAGGAAGCGTGTTTGTGTTGTGAGAGACACAGAGGAAGTGTGTGTGTGTGTGTTTTGTGTCTCTCTCACACACATACACGCTTCCTCTATCTCTTTCTCACACACATACACACTCCCTCTATCTCTCACCAGGCATGTATGAGTGTCTGTGTGTGTGTGAGAGAGAGAGCGGGTGCATGTTATGTGTGTGCATGCGTGCCTCCAGTCTACTATTTTAGGATGATAGATATGGAGAGCGGGAAATTTTTTTAATCCTTATTTTAATTATTGGGTGTTGTTTGATGTGTCTGCTGTTTTGAAATATTTTATCGATGTTTAGGAAATTTTAAAGTTATATATGGGGAGGGGGGGGGGGGTGGGGTGCCAAAGAAATATCTGCCCTGGGTGCCAAATGCTTTAAGTACTCCTCTGGTCTTGAGATACACACCTTTACATAACCTCTCCCTCAGCTTGACCTGCTCAGGCTGAGCACTTTCCTCTATCAGGCTTACCTCCCTGGAGTGGGAACTGTCTTTTGAACTTACCCTGACTGCTCAATGCTTTACCCTTTTCTTCATTATGCATTAGGGGGAAGTTGGATCATGGCCCTCAGACCCGAGGACAGGCTTCCTGTCTACCTTCTGTTCCTGGGCAGACCTGCCTGACTCATCTTCCCCTTGGGTACTCCTAAAACTCTCTGGGTTACTCTCCCCGTCCCCTTCTGATGGAGCTATGGGATCATGGAGTGCTTGGGGAACCTCCTCCCCAGGTGGACCTTTTTCCATAGCATTCTCAAAATGCTGGAACCGATTGGGTTTGCTCCTCCTGCATTGCCGTCATGCTCCGAATGCCTTCATTTCCCTGACATCTAAGTTCAGCCTTTCTGATGGGAAGGCCTCAGAGAGAGAGATGCCACTCTATAGTTTGAACCTCATGTTTTAATATGAGGTATGTGTGTGTTATATATGTGAGTGACTGGATCTTTTATAAGGCTGAGATATTCAATTTATTTTTAACATATGTGGTATTTATAGTTCTATTTTTGAAATATATTTGAAGGTCCTCATAAAATATGTTGTACATATTCATGATTGCAATTGTAAAATGAGATATCATTGTCTCTGCCTATGCTGTATGAATAAAAAACATGATTTGTAATAATATATAAATTATGTGAAATGATTGTGATTCAAATGTTTGTTATATTCATTAATAATTTTTGTGGATTCTTTTTGTGCTGATTATATTGTATGAATCTTGTATTTTGGTACCTCAGTTGTATTTTATCCAAGAGTATAGACACAGGCATGAAATCAGAAAACATTTCTTATCAGAAAAGGTGGTGGATGCATGGAACAGCCTCCTAATGAAGGCAGTGGAGGCAAGACAGTAAAAGAACTGAAGAAAGCACGGATAGGCACAAAGGATGCCTAGTTACAAAGAAGTGAAGAGCAAATCAAAGATGAACTGGGTACGATGGCATTGCACCAGGAATAACATTACAATCCTTACCTTACAATCCATATGAAACTGAGAACTGGTGCTTCTCTCCTCACAGCTCCTCTTTCTATAATGTAGCAGAACATTTATTTATTGCACCAAGCGTTAGTGGTGTTGCCCCAAAAAGAAGAAATCTTGCCCCTTAGGCTTGGTTAGGAATATAAAATCAATAGGAACAATAGGTCCAAGTATAAAGCAATAGGAATTCCTAGACAAGCACTCTTAGAATGCCTGGGAAGAACAGCTGGGAACATTTGTCTGGTGACTCAAGGTTAACTGACTTCAAAAAGGACATTTTGCCAGGTAATCTGAGGAGCTATGACCCTTGAAAACAATTCAAGAACTCATCAACATCAATATATGTGTTGCTTACTTCCATTATACTTTTCACATTGTTGAAGAAAGATTCGGTCTTATATGATACTTTCCTGGTCAAAAATTAAATACATTGAAGATGATGATCAAATTTAAGTAATTTCTGTAGGATTATAATTCTTGATGTGGTGAGCCAAAGCCTCCCTGGAGCTAAAGAATCCCAGTGACGGGTGTGGGCAGGGAAAAGTTACAGGTACCCAGAGTATCTGAAGAGATTAGGGAGCCATAAGAATTGGAGAGAGAAACACCCAGGGAATGGCCGGTGCCCGAGTTAATGCAAGACAAACCCCGGAGCAGCTGCAGGTTGTAGAGAAAACTACATTTTCCAGAGAGCAGAGGAAGAACAGTAACCAGTGGGGCTCTGAGGTTGGAGTTCCTGAGAGAAGGGTGGGTGGGAGCCCTGACCTCACCAAGGATATAGGTGAGGACATTGGTTGGATGGACTCAGAGTCAGGGAAAGGAGCTTATCCCCAGGGAGAGGAAACCGAACTGCAGCAGCAGGAAAAAAATTAGAAAAGATGGAGATAAAAATTCCAGTGGAGCCAGAACTAGAGGACATGGAGACAAATTAACCCCAGTACAAAAGTTAAACTATTTTGTGTTTTCCTTTTGATTGCTTGTTTTGGCAGTTGGAAAAGCTGCCCTGCTACAGCTTTTGAACCAAATATTTTTGGTATCAACTTTTGATTGTTTATTTTGACAGTTAGAACAGCTGCCCTGTGGCCGCTATTTAAACTGAGCAGTTTGAGGCCCTAACTTCTGTGTTTTAGGATGCTTAGAAAACTACTCTGCCCCAGCTGGGGAATGGGTTGTAAATACATATTTTTTGAATATAATTGGAACTGTCTTGTATTTATGTAACAGCTGAGAAGCTGCCCATATTCAGTGCTACTTAGCCGGATAAGTAGCAATATTCAAACTTATTCAGTTAAGTTAACAGATAAGTTAGACCTGCTCAATAGCAGGTCTAAAGTTAGCAGGATAAGACTTATCCGGCTAAATAACAATTTATTCAGGGATATTCAGCAGCATAGCCGTGCTGCTGAATATCCTTTGTAAGTTATCCGAGTAAGTCTAATCCGACTAATATACTGAACTGGCTATGTTTGAATATTTCCCCCCTTAAGTTAATGCAATCCCATTTCAGCAAGTCTGCCTAGGAAAAGATGGTAAGGGTAAGGATTCCCCTGCAGAGAACAGGTAGCTGAGGTCCCATCGGCATTCTTGGCTCTGAAGTTCTTCCCAGAAGGGGGTCTATGACATTTCATAAGAGGAACTCTATCCTAGGGATCTTTGTTTATTTTGGCTGCTTTTTCTCAACATGGGTGGGAAATAAGCTTACTCAAAATCAACTACAGATTAATAGATGGCCAGCTGCTAGAACCAATAGTGGAAAATAAGATTTGATCTTGACAGAAAAATGGGCACAATATCATTTCCATAAATGCTACTAAAGCTTTCTGTGAACATGGGCAGGGCAATTTTCACAACTTTTTATGTTGTAAGAAAGAACCACTGAAAAATGCCAGCTGCTCCACCTCCCCCCCCCCCCCCCCCCCCCGTTTAGTAAAATTATTTTTCCCTGTGACAAAAAAGGGTCGGGGTTAAGTTGGGGGTGGGCAAGTACGTAGAAGGATTTCTTTTTGTAAGCCCTACATTTATTTATTTAACTATTTATTTATTTGTTTGTTTATTTGGGTGTTTTATATACCGTCATTCCAAAATCAGAGCACAACGGTTTACAATATCAGCCTCCGGCTGCTGGATCAACATTCCTATTCTGTTTCAATGATGTTTCAATATTCTAGGTCGATACAACATCATATACATTTTCTAGCAAATATATTTTCTAGGTTGATTTTATATAAAATCTATTTCATCTTGACGGTAAATGCATATTCTGGGTTGATGCATCAACATTAATTGGGGTGCTTTGAAGTAGAATATTAACCTAAGATTTCCATTACATTATCCTTCATGTTATATTCAGTATACATCACTCAGTGCTTATTGCTAAGTTTGTTAGTGTGGTTTAATGTTCTGGCAACTATGTTATTAGCATATTGGAGTTTTACGTTAGTTTGTATGCATTTATAAAGAGCCATATTTTTAGTTCTTGTTTGAAACTCTTTCTTTCTGTTATCTGGTGAAGCGAATCTGGAAGAGAGTTCCATAGTCTAGTGCCCGCTATGGAAAACATTATTTATCTTATTTGTGTTAGGTGTGAGTTCCGTATTGTAGGCACCTTTCGGAGTCCTTTGTTTTGCGATCTTAGGGCTCTCTGCAGGGTGTATAGTTGAAGAGTCACTTCTATTAAACATGGGTTAATGTTGTTGATGATATTAAAAATTAGAGATAATACTTTATATTGAATTCTGGATTGGACAGGAAGCCAGTGCAGTGCTATCAGCGAGGGGGTGATGCGGTCAAATTTCCTGGTCCCTAGTAAAAGTCTGGCTGAGGCATTTTGGAGTAACTGTAGTAGTTTTAGTAGATCTGCGGGTAGGCCTAGTAATAGGGAGTTGCAGTAATCCATGTTTGAAAATATTAATGTTTGTAAAACCGTGTGAAAGTCTTGTATTGTTAGCAATGGCTTCAGTCAGTGTAGTATTCTCAGCTTGGTGTATCCTGATTTCATTACTTTGCTTATATGTTTTTTTCATTCAGAATTCTCATCGATCTGAATTCCTAGATTTCGTACTTGATCTGAGGGTGTAATGCTAAAATTTCCAAGGTCTAAGGTTGGCAGTTTGATTAACATGAAGTTTCTCCTTAGCCATATAATTTCAGTTTTTTTGTGTTTAGAGTTAGCTTCAGTTGAGATAGTTTTTGTTGTATTGCCTTCATGTGGATGGACAGGGACAAAGCAGTTGTTTCAAATGTTTTGTCGAATGGTATGTAGAATTGTATGTTGTCTGCTTACAAGAAGAAGTTGATACCTAGATCCACTAGTAATGTACATAGGGGTACATAGGGGTAGCATATATATGTTGTAGAAGTCTATATTATTTCTTTTTTTTTTTCTTTTTTATGCAATTTGACAAAACTTATTACAAGAATTTCTCTTGAAAAATGAAATACAGAGATGTTACTTACATCCAATTACAATTACAATTGAAACCTTTAAAGGAAAGTCTAACATCTTCCATAGCTCTGCAATAAAGTCCACCAGTGGTGGGGGGCAGGATTTACTCAACTTAAAGAAATTTAAGATACTCTTATATCAACATATTAGTTCAATAGATACACTTGCTGGGGTAACAGTTTTCCCTATTAAAAATTGGGTTAACTGTGGAGGGTCATAAAATATATAAGTATTACTATTGTACTTAACAGTACATTTGCAAGGGAATTTCAGAAAAAAAGACCACCCAATAAGCAAAACTTGCGGTTTTAACAGTAGAAAGGCTTTTCTCCTTTTTTTGTGTCTCACAGGAGACATCTGGAAAAACTCTGATATTACAACCAAGAAATACTTCGTTTCTATATCGTAAACATAACCGCAATAGCCAATCTTTATCATGATCCAATGCTAAGCATACTATTAATGTTGCTTGTGTTGCCAAGTCAGTGTCTGAACTATCTAAGATATTAGAAATATCAATTATTTGATTTTGTCCAGGGTCTACAGATCTTCTCCCTTGAGTTTGCTCCTCAGATCTTCTTGTTTTGGGTGCATAAAACATCTTTGAGATAGGAGGCATTGCTGCCTCTTCTATTTTTAGTGTTTCCAACAAATAACGTTTAAACAGGTCTCTTGGAGGTGTCAATGGTACCTGAGGAAAGTTTATGAATCTCAGGTTTCTATATTTACTCACATTCTCCAAATTTTCTAATTTCCTTGCAGTACTGTTACTGTCCTTAATAAACGTTGCCTATGTTGTCTTAATTTCCAGTATCTGCTGTCTGTTAGACATTCCTTGGTTTTCCAACTCCACTGTTGCATGTTTTAGAACTTTCACTTCCTCTTCAAACTGAGCAATTTTTACTGTTAATGGCTGAACAATCTGTATTATAGAAGCACGCATCTCAATAATTGTTTCCCATAAAGTTTCCATTGAAAAATGAGAAGGTCTTACCACCTCAAGAATACTTTGAGTTGGGACCACTGTTATTCCCCAAGTCTGTCCAACAAAGAAGAAGCTGCATTCACGTCGTTTACTCCCTCGATGTAACTTGGGTTTGCTGGCGGCGTTTCAACCCCTCCGTTCCCTTCCAGGATACGCCCTTCGGCTCTTCGGTCGTCTGGCGTACCTGTTCGGATTAGGGTATCTCTCTCGCCTGCTGGGTTCTCCGGCAGTGTCCTCGTCGCGGGGCTCAAAGGTGACATCGAGCCTGGGAGAGAGGGGAGCTCAACTTCTCCTCCCCGAATCTCCAGCAGCTGAGCATTTCCCGTGTGTGCCTCTCTGCGCACGATATGGGCATCCATTGGCCCCGAGATCGGCGTCGACGACGAGGGAATTGCAGGGTATGATTCCCCTCGTGGTTTTCGCTTCCTTCCCATTAGAGGTAATTCTTTAGCAAGTAAAATTTTTCAGGCAACGCAGGAGCTCAAAATCGTGCTACTCTATTGAGTGGCCATCTTGGGTCCCGCCCCCCCCCCCCAGTCTATATTATTTCTAAGAGCATAAGTTAGCATTAGTACATAAGAACATAAGAAATTGCCATGCTGGGTCAGACCAAGGGTCCATCAAGCCCAGCATCCTGTTTCCAACAGAGGCCAAACCAGGCCACAAGAACCTGGCAATTACCCAAACACTAAGAAGATCCCATGCTACTGATGCAATTAATAGCAGTGGCTATTCCCTAAGTAAACTTGATTAATAGCAGGTAATGGACTTCTCCTCCAAGAACTTATCCAAACCTTTTTTGAACCCAGCTACACTAATTGCACTAACCCATATCCTCTGGCAACAAATGAGTAGAAAGTCAGGATTGTTCCTCTTTGATGTGCAGTTTTGCTGAAAAATCAATGAAGGAAAAGCAAAAGTTCAAAAGGGTTGAGATGTATTTGTCTTTTTTTCTTCTTTTCCTGAAAGTTTTCCTTACCCTTCTGTATAAGATTGTCTTCTACATATGAGTGCTACAGTATGTCCACCAGGAATGAAGGACTCCTGTTAATTTTCCTTTTTCCTTTTGAATCCTGTGGAGTAGGACCATGTACTGTAAGTGTTCTTGAGCCTATTCAAATGAGGTAATATTGTCATTAAAGCATGGGCAAGTACTGTTGGCTTCTTGCCCTTTGTCTGAGCTGAAATCAGATGAGGAGCAGGCTTTAGTGAGCTTCTTCCACCCAATGGTGAGAAGAACAGCAGAAACAAGATAATGAGCTTCCTGTACTGGGAGGTAGAAAAGTAAACAAGAAACAAGGATTAGGCTTGAGAAAACAGGGTTTAGCTAATGTCACAGAGAGATAGAAGTGATTTGAGCAGGATTCTTTGGTCTATTCATGTGTGTATCCCTTTGTTGGGTGGATGGGTTCTAAACCCCTCCAGAGTTATTGGTTCTAAATAGTCGCTGGTCAAGCATCTATTGCTCTGGAACTCCTGAGGTGTTCTCCATGCTTGTCAGGGTTGACTAGAGCCCTCTAAGGATGACTGACTCCTGGATCTTTTCTTAAAAGTTGCGGTAAGTTTAGACCATTCCAGCTAATGCGGTTCTAACAAAGTCTGATTATTTACAGGAGAAAAAATAGCTTTGTAAGGTCCTTTTCATAGTCATTACAATGTAGCTAGTTTTATTTTGCAGTAACTTCAGCTACAAACTGTTTCTTTTGACTACTTAGAGCATCACTGTTATGTTTTTTCTACATGTGAATGGTGGTTGAAAAATAGCCTGGGGCCAATTAATGGCCTATATGAGGGTAAATGTGAGCCAGCTGCAGGAAGTTGAACAGTCAGCTGCAAATGGAAACCAATCTTAACCTCTACCTATACTTAACCTCTAAGGGTAGTGAGCAATCAGCTGCAGTTGCTAAGAGGTGGAGACAGGCTAAGACGTGGAGACAGGCTAAGAGATCAGGTCATTTTCAGGAATGGTTATGTCAGCAATGACTACATACAAAGGGTGAGACTCATAGTGGAGTGGAGTGCAACACAGTTTATAAAATATGGGGGGTAACTTTAGGCACATTGATTTCTGCCTATTTACGCGTATTGTTGAAAAGTGGGGTAATTTTATAACAACTCAGATAACATATGCCTTTCTCACAATGCACAAATTATGCCAATTTTCAAAGCACACTTATGCACAACTATCTGAAATAATGCAAACAAAACTCACTTTCTCTAAGTTACACTTGCTCTTTGCAACATGCACAGGTTAATTTACAAGCACCTCTGCCCTGCCCCCCCCCCCCCATAATGCCTATTTTTTGTGTACATAAAAGTAGGTGTGAAATCAGTTATGTGCATACTTTTCCATTCACAAACCACACACAATTTTATAAGGAACCATTTACGCACATGAACACATGTTTTATGCACATAAATGGTTTTGAAAATTAAACCCTATAAAAAGAAATATATTTTCTCTCAGTCCATTTTTAGGGCTTTCCAACCAGAGCTGAAAGTGCTATAGCAATGACTCCATCCGTCTATCCAAGTAAGGGTACAGCAGCTTCCATGAAAGATGACTGATGGGGCCCAAACTTAGAGGAAAGATGGACATGGGCCTGGCACCTTCTCTACTGAAAATTACCTTGAGCTCCTAAGAGTGAGATCATGTTCAATAGGGTCAAATTTGAAAAGCACAAAGCGCAAGACAATCAATGCACACGTATGGATTACACTTCTGTTCTTGTTTAGTCTCTGTATTTATAGTAAAATGATACATTTCATAGCAACATACTCTTACATATATGGGTATCCCTGTACTGTATGGGATCTTACCCCTTAAAAATGCAATGTGAGTTATAATTTCACATGAGTAAGCTTTTATGGCCTTTTGTGCCATTTTACAAAATGGCTTCTAAGAAACACTAAGAACAGCTGCACCTGCACAAGAGCTAAGAAGGCTAGAAATCACCGTGCTATGGGAAGAAATACTGCATCTGATTGGTGAGGTCAGGCATGACATTACCTTTAGCCTGGGACATTTTCATTGAAAGGTTTGAAGGCCTTAAGGGGAAACCTTTTGACTTCTGATTGTTTTGCAGGCTGTTTTAATTCATTTAATTGTAGTAAAATGTAATCTAAAACATGCAGAATACTTAAGAAAAGGGGCATGAATACAGAGGAAAAAGTACAGAGATTTCAATAGGGATTTTTACAATATCTATGGGGGACAATAGTGGAAACTTAAAGACATAGTACAGGATCATAGATACTTTAGTATGGCTCTCCTGCCATGATTTGAAGGTACACCACTGTATTGTGATAGACAAGATGACTGGTTCGCACTCAGTTTTCTTGTCTGATGGAGACTAGAGGGGTGAAGATTGATAAGAATCTTGGGAAGGCATGGGGGAAAATCAGCAAACAATACAGTAATTCCACTAATACATAAATAAAGTAGTGCCACGGTACAAACCACTAGGTATGAAGCACTCAGTACTACATTGTGAAAGTCTGATATCTACTGAACTAGCGAAAGATGAGCGGCTGTCCTGAGATTCCAGGGTCTGACTGACAGTTTTCTTTTTCATTCTCTTCTTCATATGCTAGCGACCCCGTGGACTTGTGGTACTAGGACTCCAAAGATACCTGGCATAGCATAAGCCAAAAGGAAGGAAAACGAGTCTGAAGGGGGCCAGACATAGAGACAGAAAACAATGAATGGCACAAATAAAGAAAAAGAAGACTAGAGACAAAGGGGAAAGGCGAGAATGAGAGAGAGAGAGAAGGAAAGGAAAGGAAAGCAAGGCAGAATATCATTAATTAAATGAGACTAATTAGCAACCGAAGAGCAGGTGCCATGGATTGTGGTGGCTGACAGCAGAGAGACTGGGTGAAATGACAGCATCCCCTGGATTTCAGCACACCTCCTCTGTGTTTATCATCCAGAACCTCTCTGCAATCAGTGATAGTCTATTCTCTCCCACAATCCGCCTCCCCCAAAAACCTTTTCTACTTCAATGTCGCTTGCAAAATGACAAGGCAGGGGCAGTATCTGAACTGTAAATCATGCCAGCTCCACAAATGTCTCTCTAGGTTCCCTGGGTGCCTGTAGAGGCATTCTGAGTTCCTTTTATTAATTTACTCTGGTGATCTTTTTGGGTACAGTCCACCCAACTTAAGAACGCAGAACATTTTCTGGCAGAAGATATTCATTCAGCTCGGAGAATAAAAGTAATCACATCCTGTGTTTAAAAAGAATGTGGCTGAGCCAGGCTGGTGGCTTTACTGGACGTGTGGAAGTGCGGTACTCTGCCACATGGAGGATTTACGTCTCATTCCCAGGCCAGGACTTTGCCCCCTAGGGTAGTGAGGGCCAGGGCTCTTGCGGAGGCAGCATTCACAGTCTCCGAAGGGAGGCAGGGGTTCAACCATCCTCGCACCTTGGCGACACCGAGTTGTCAAACTTAAGGGCCCACAGTTGCAGGGTTCGAGAAGGGTCCCTGGTACATAGCCCTGGGCTGAATGACTGGTGTATACAACTTGGGAGGGGATATCAAATAAAGGAAAATCCCTGGGTAGTGGCAAATGAAGACTTGTGGGGGGTCAGATCCTAGCTCCGGTTTCGATTGAGCTGGAAGCCCAAAGGACTGGGAGAAAACGGCAGGGGCCAAAACAAAGTGAGGCTCAGAGGTTCTGTGCATATATCAAGAGAACTGAATACAGCCACTTTATGTGGGCTTTTAGGCCAATCTCAATTCAAAATGGTGTCATACATGATCAGATGCATTACAGTACCAAGGAAGCTCATTATCTTGTTTCTGATGTGCGGAGTTGCTCTTCTCACCACTGGGTGGAGGAAGCTCAAGTGTAACCCTTGTTTCTTGTTTACTTTTTTATATCCCAGTAAGCTCTGTGCAGTAAGAATTGGTGGCCAGGCCAGGAGTGATCTGGGCATGCTCGGGCAGTTCTGGGAAATATGCTGGAGAAGGAGAGAGAGAGAGAGAGCACAGATGTTTGTAGTATGCAGCGGTCTCACAGGAGAGCTTCCAACTCTGTGGTGAAAAGAGTGAGGATCAGGAGCAGACTTTTTAAAAACAAATCCTAACACTGCCCCTCGGAACACATAAATGTAACATGTAATCAGGTTTTATATACACAACCCCCCCCCCCCCAAGTTTTATAAAAAGCCATTTGTGTGTAGACACCCTTGTTTTATGGCTCTAAAGATTGCCCCCATAGAGGGTGATTTTCAACAGCCTGCAAATAGTTTTCAAAGGGAAACTCCCCTGGCAGGTCCCTGGCACAGGGAGTATTTAACCTGCGCGATTTGCAGGTGCAAAATAGGGGATTAAACAAAGTGAAAAGCAGGAGGGAGGAATTTGAATATGAAATCCCTGCCCTCACTTTCCAGGGTCTGCCGTGGCTCTACTCTTAGTGCCACCTCTTTTTCCCGCACAGGGCCTGGAGGCAATTTTTAAAGAACCTTTTCCTGGTTCACCCACAGAAATCCCTTTCAGAATTGCCCCCACAAGGGGAGTGGCCTCGATTAGTGCCATTTTACTAATTTTAAAGCATATGCATGCATGATTTAAAATTCCAGCATATCTATGCTCGTGCGCTGATATGCACGTGTATGGGTGCAAGCGCACTGTTTTTAAAATTGACATAATAGTTCATAACAACATTTCATTATGTTTCATTATGTTCTACGATTCTAAAAGAAATTAAAACATTTTTTATTTAAAGAGATTTTATTGGGGGGGGGGGGGGGGGGGCGGAACCAAGATGGCCGCTCCATAGCAGATGTGTTTCAGAACAGCTCCCGATAAATCCCCGGTAAACTTCAACTACGTCCACGGAACAAGTTCTTCTTTTCTAATGGGGAAATGAAAAGGAGCTGTACAACAAGGGAAGGCGACAACTCAGTCGGTTTCTCTTCGCCAAACATCGCTAATTGAAGCGCGATTCACCCAGAGTGCGGTGATTGAAGCTGGCTTGGTTGGACCTGGGGATGCCAGCCCATCGGCGGCAGATGTCTCTCTTAGCCCCGATCACCGATCCACTCCGTTCCCTCCTGCTGGACATGCTGCCTCGGTAGAGGCCCTGTTAGAACCATCACCGGGAGAGCTGGAAGGCTCTGTTTTTTCATCAGGCCCGGCGTCCACCAGTCTGCCGATGCAAATCCGGCGTTTGGAAGTTGAAGAAAGGCCTAGAAGGGCACGACTTACTGAGGACAGTGAGGTCTCAGTGCCTTCGTCGACGATGGATTCATAGAAAACACGTTTGGCACAAGTTGATACATTGCCAGGGATTTCTCTAACGACTTTTCCTAACATCTCTAACTGTGTTAGGCCTGAAGTTATTACCCTGGAGAATCTTTGGACTGTCCTAATGTCAGTAAATAAATCTCTTACTGATTTGGTCTCTTACTGATACTATGGAACAGAAAGTGATCTAGGTGAAAACTAGCATAGTGGAGATTCAAAATGTACAAGTAAATGTTATCAAAGATTTGTCTTCTATCTCTCGCAGAATTGAGAACACGGAAAATTTTCTCAGATCAGCTAATATGAGGATACTTAGGGGTAGATTTTAAAAAAGTGCGCCTTCGCGTACTTTTGTTGGCGCACCAGGCACAAACAAAAGTATGCTGGATTTTAGTAGATACGCGCGTAGCTGCGCGTATCTGCTAAAATCCTGGATCGGCGCGCGCAAGGCTGCCGATTTTGGGCAGCCGGGGCGCGCCGAGCCGCGCAGCCTGTCTCCGTTCCCTCCGAGGCCGCTCCGAAATCGGAGCGGCCTCGGAGGGAACTCCCTTTCGCCCTCCCCTCACCTTCCCCTCATTTCCTCTACCTAACCCACCCCCCCGGCCCTATCTAAACCCCCCCCCTACCTTTATCCCTGGATTTACGCCTCCCGGAGGGAGACGTAAATCCAGGGCTGCGCGCGGAGATGCGATCCGGGGGTGGTTCCAGAGGGCGCGGCCACGCCCCCGGACCGCCCCGGCCCGAAACCATGCTCCCGGGCCCGCCCCCGAAATGCCGCGTCCCGCCCCCAAAACGCCGCGCCGATCGGCCCTGCCCCCGACACGCCCCCCTCAAAAAACCCCGGGACTTACGCGAGTCCCGGGGCTCTGTGCACGCCGGCAGGCCTATGGAAAATAGGCGCGCCGACGCGCAAGGCCCTGCTCGCGTAAATCCTGGCGGATTTACGTGAGCAGGGCTTTTAAAATCCGCCCCTTAATTTTCTTCGAATTTCTTTGATCACACCTTTAGATCTATTTTCCATGAATTTAAGAGAAGTGTTGAAATTACCAGAGAATGCCCTCCCTCCTATAGAAAAGGTTTACTTTCTTCCAACGAATAGAAGATCTTTGGATAATAATGTGGCAGATATTCCCTCTAATTTGACTGATTTCCTTGAAAATTCTGGAGAAGAAAGTATGTTAGATTGAGCTACATTGTTGGTTTCATTCATTTTTATGCAAGATCGTAATAATATTCTGCGTCTATATTTTCAGAATAAGGACTCTCTGTTTAGAGGCCAAAAGATTTGGATATTTCCAGATATAACCAGGGCAACACAAGAGTGGAGAAAAAAGTTTCTTGCAATGAAAGAGTCAGTGCTCTCTCTTGGAGCAACTTGTGTAATTCGCTATTCCTGCAAATGTATGATAATCTTAGAGGCTACTAAATTTGTTTTCTTTGATCCTAACCAGTTACAATCTTTTATGGAAGCTCTTCGGAGAAGTCAGACCTTACCTACTACAGATGGAGTGGATAATGTGTAAATTGGGTTGATTTTCATGCTATGCAGCTACCACCTTTTTATAGATAATATTGTATCTTTGTTTTGTAAGCCATTCCCTGTGGCTTTTTCCTCAGGGCTCCTCCCCCTCATCATATTGTGGTCTAAAATGGCAATGAATATTATTTCTTTGTTATCATATTGCATAAACATTTATGTTTTGTTCAATATGCCAATATTTCTTTATTTAAACATTATGTATATTTGATTTGAAAATTATAAATAAAGCATTTAAAGAGATTTTATCCAGGATCTGCTGTTTTAATCTTTTTGGTTTCGATTGTTTTCTTAGTCATGTCACCATATTATATTTGTACTGTTGTTTGTCCCATGATGTGAGATGTTTTTAATCTGTAATCTGCATTCATCAAAATTTATTGTAGTTTGCAGAATATAAATGTTTTAATAAATGTATAAAATTAAGTAGATAAAATTAAATAAATGTCTTTTGTGTCATTTCAAACTCTGTTCTTTAAAAAATATGCAATCAGGTCTGGGGCCTACCCAATCAATCCATGTGAACTTTGGGTACATTCAGAGAAATTCTGAACTCGGTGTGCTAGAGCCACGAGTTGTTTTTCAGGGGGCATGAGAGAGGAATGATACAAATTGCTCTTCGGCGTCACCAAGGTAGGTAGCATAACGTTGTCAGAAGAACGCTAAATGCTAAGCTGGTAGCAAGTTGGGGAGGATCCTGCTAGAGGCTTGGCATAGGGAGTTTTGGGGAGTCAGAATGGGGAACTGGGGAAGGGGGAATGGAAATTTGGCCAGAGGCCCAAAACCACCTGGTTGCACATGGATTGATTGGGTAGGGCCCAAACCTGATTGCATATTTTTTAAAGGACAGAGTTTGAAATGACACAAAAGACATTTATTTAATTTTATCTACTTAATGTTATATATTTATTAAAACATTTATATTCTGCAAACTCCAATAAATTTGGATAAATGCAGATTACAGACTAAAAACATCTCACATCATGGGACAAACAGTACAAATATAATATGGCGACATGACTAAGAAAACAATCAAAACCAAAAAGATTAAAATATCAGATCCTGGATATAAGCTCTTTAAATAAAAAATGTTTCAATTTCTTTTAGAATAGTAGAACATAATGAAACATAATGAAATGTCGTTATGAGCTATGAGGTCAATTTTAAACGAGTGCACTTGCACCTATACACACGCATATCAGCGCACGAGCAAGTATATGCTGAAATTTTAAATCATGCATGCATATGTTTTAAAATGCACCAGCTGCACGTAAATATGCTCCTAATTTTAAGACTTTACTCGAGCACAGCTAGTGCGTGTGTCTTTCATGGGACCTTGCCAGCTTTTACACGCGTATGTAAGCGAAGTTTAAAACATGCTCACGTGAGGCACATTACCAGTTTTTCCAATTTGTCCACCAGTTTGCCCAGTTAATAGCGAGGTTCTTCATCCTGCGCGCTGCCCAGTTGGACCTGGACCCCTCATCGGGTTCTGTAAGTCCTAAAACTCGAGATCTACAGACTTGCTCCTAATCAGGAGCAGCAGTAAAGTTAAGCGGATAGCTAGCGTCTGTACGATTCATTTATTGGGTCTTAAAGTTGGGAGTTATGCGTGTAAGTCTTGGCCCCGCCCCGGAACACCCATGCCCTGTCCATTGCCCACTCCTTTTCTGCCCCCTTATTCCTTACTCATGCACGGGTACATATGCGGGTGTATTTTGTGGCTTTTTAAAATCCGCATTGCTTGCGCACATCCCACATGCATACGCGTGTATGTGGGCATTTTTGTGCGAGCAACGCTTTTAAAATCGACCTGCTTGTGGGTGTTTTGTTTCGTGCTATGTGTTGTTTCAGGTGCAAAATAACAGCAAATGAGACATGAGGAATACTGTTGATATTACCATGTTGTTTACAAACCAAGGCATTTACAGTTTCATTGCTCCCTTGCGGAAGTTGAGAACCGAACGCATTACACCTGTGAAACGCAAGCTGTGTAAATAACATCTACCAGTAGAAAAGCTTGATTGCTGGCAGGATATTGCAATGCTCCTTGTCCAGCTCAGTTTTTGTTGTCTTCCTTACTGGTTCTCTAACATCCTGGGGAGATGAGCAGACAAGTTCCGACAATTCAACAGCCAGGCCCTGCCTCCTTTCATATCTTTACCAGCAAGCTTTGCAATCAGAGCTGGTCAGACTGTGGCTTGAAATCTGGATGCCCGGAGCCCCTCGGCCTTGGTGCACGGTACCCATCTTATCCCCAAACCCGCCAGCCTCAGCCCATTTAGTTTCTGGGGAGTTGCAGGCCCTGCTGATTCTAGTCCCACCGTTACCCTGTGTGGCCCACGGTGCCTCTATGTCCTGCTTCATTTATCTCTGTCCCTTCCTTTATCTTTTTTTTTTTTTTTATCACCTTGTTGGACAGTACCCGGCAACCTCCAGCCTGTCGGCATTGACTCAGCTGCTTTCTGAGGAGTTGTTAGCCAGTTCTGGCCTCCCGCTCTGGCGATTTGATCTGAATGTGCCTGCTCTTTCTGTTTCACAATGCGCTGGATCCAGGATAGCTCTTCCTTTTTAGGGTCCCAGCTAGATCTGCTGGGAGGCCTGTTAACAGAACAACTCAGCCGGACTTGTTCTGTCTGTATGTCTGCTTCCGAGCCTTCTGCTTCCGTGCCTGTTGCACATTTTCCTGCTTTTCTCTTAGGTCTTGGCCTTTGATTCCAAGTGACTAATTTCTGCTTTCCCTCATTTCGTCCTTCTTACATCGACTCCTTGGTGTTTGATCCTAGTTTAGCCTCTGACCATGGTGCTCGCGGCTGTTTCTAATTTCTGCATTCTCAGATTGCCTCTAGGTACATTTTGACTATATTGTTAAGGCTGTGTTTGGCCTGGTGCCTTGGCTACTCTTTATCCCAGCCTAAATGATCTAGCAGGTCACATTATCTCCCGGTGTCTCTGTTCTAATTCCAGCTCTGTCACTGACTCTGTGACCCCTGTCTCAGTTTACCTAGCTGTAATTGGCTGTTTATAATGACATTGTTCCCTCTTGGCTTTGAATGATATCAAGCAGTTTGTGTGTCATAAATGTTCTGCTAGGTCAGTGTTTCCCTGGCTGAAGTGCAGGGTGTGCTATGAGAAGAGCCTGATCAAAAAAAAAAAGTTGAAGCACCAACAATCTTCAATTTTTCTTTTCTTCCTGCCCTACAGGATGTCCACCTGCCAGAGGTGGTGGTGGGGCAAATAGAGGTTTGGAGAGGAGCAGGGCCTATCTGCTGCTGCTCTCCCCCCCCCCCTCTGCTGGCCTTCCTTTGCAATTGAAACTGCACAGGGCAAGACCTGC